>NW_020442454.1:1133379-1149787 GCF_000699045.2 Agrilus planipennis | reverse complement strand
GCTGATGAGATCCAAAAAGATCGAAATCGCGATCCGCGTCTGGCAGTTTCGACCGAATACAGACCACTTCGAATTATTTTATTCATATATCAATATAATTAATCTAGTAAATAAAGGTAAAATGAGTTGATAGGTAGCTGGTAATTGAAAATTTACTGCATTCAAATTTTAGTGCTTCTGTAAAATATATATGCGTATCTCTTTACATTTACAATTTCCTGTTGAAAATGGCATGCTATATATCTACATTTACATAACGAAAACAAAATAGACGTTTTCCCATTTCGACATTTGAAATTATAAAATACTGATCGCCAACTGATTATGTACAAATCCTTTGCTAGGCGTCCAATCAAAGGAAATAATTCCTGTATACATATAATTTTTAGAGTAACAAATAAAAATGTTCCAGCATTTTTTTAATAAGTTAAAAAATTCACTCTTCAAATTCCAGGTTATGGTTCATCAACTCGGGTATAAAGGGAAAGTGCCCCAATTTTGAATTATCTTAAATGTATTTCTTATTTTTCAATAAATTTTTGACCTCATTCTTATTGTGTCCTACTATTATCACAATTTTAAGCTACTGATTTTTAAATAGATAGTGAACTTACTTAACATTCGTTCACATTGAAATAGAAAAGAAATAAATGAAACAATTACATCTGTTTATACTTTATCTTTAAATTATTAAATTCGTTAACTTTCGCCAAAAAGTTAATAATTGTGATATTTCTATACAGGCATACACCTTTAGAAGTGAACATTCAATAGGCGAGATACGTTGGTAGAACACCTTCTTATGCATGAAGGGTTAGTTAGAGACATAGAAGCAGAAACAGGAGTTAAGAGAAGTAGATGTAGACCTAGATGAGATAACTGTCCACAAACAATTAAAGATGTGAGATGCTCTAGTACCTACTAATAAGGAAATGTCTTCACTCTGCGATCGACGGTGACCCCTAGTAGTGCCAGATTCATCCACCAACCGAAACCAAATATTTATTACCGATAAATATATTTGTTTTGAGAAAATTAACCAATAATTACCAAACAAAATTAAAAATACATTCTAAATGTAGAAAGCGCATTGAGAATCTTTTTTAGCATGATGGTAACTAACTAATAAAAAATGAATTAAGAAGGTAATACTTCAAGAAAGATTGACCAATTTGTCGCTAATGTAATGTGATGTGCTCAAGGTCATAGATCAATTAATAGACGATTTTGATTTTCTCAAAACTAGAAGGGTGCGTCAATAAGCCCAGAATTTTAAGTACTAAGCTGTGAATGCTAATAACAGAGTTACTTTTCCAAATCATGTGGCGATTAAAAATAGCAATGACAATTACTTTTTATGGTAATCAAAAATAATATAATTTTAAGAACTGCCAAAACATTTAAAAAAAACTGAAGAACTGCGAAGTCACATTTCCCTAGATTCTTCCTTCCTCCTTGTCATATCTCATCACGATAAGCAGTATCCCTTCCTCCCTTTTATTTGTGAACGTATTTTAAGAACGACCCCTATTACAATTATCCATTCATTTATTGTGATTGTAAAGAAATAAAAATAAGTTGAATAAATTTAGAATTTTGCTTATTTACACTTTTTGCTCTCTTAACAAGACAACCCTCTACCAAAGCCAAAAAGGCCCCGTAGTCTTTATGTGCCCAAGGCCTTAAATAGGTTAAAAACGGCCCTTACTGTTAAATAAATAAAATTACTATCAGAAAATTCGTTACAATAAATACAAAAGATTACGCGCGCTCTCTTCTAAATTTATGAATGATTTTTTGATTTTTTCTTCATCTTTTAGATTCCACCTTATTTGTTTCTCGCATAAATATGTTAAATAATTATTGTTAAAGAACCACGATACCAATTGCCCTTACCACGACCATCCCTTTGTATTGTAAATTAACAACAATTCTGCTGCATTGCCAAAATATTATATCATTAAAATGGCTGAAGGAGATCCGAATAAATTTCCGTAACTGCCTAACCTATTGCCTTAATAGGTGCCATGAATTTCAATTAGAGGCGCTTTACGTGACAAAATAAAACGAGTAATAAAACATCGCTAGCTTCTTTTACCTCACACTAATTGAGATTGATTTCCGGGAGGGATGATCGGCATTAAAATGAGGCACTGCAAGGAATTCATCGCGAGTTTTGAGAAAATAAAAAAAAGGCATATTAATTGTTGTAAATTGTCAAGTGCCTCGCTTTCTATTTCATCGTCTCTCTCTACATCTTATCTATCTGTCCTTGACTTTTCTGTACTTTCGACCACTATTCGCCTATCCTTCTCTTGCCGATTACGAATACTTCTGTGCTGTCTTTCTCTATCTCACCCTTAAGTAGCTTGCCATCAGCACCATCAGCAGAGTACGAAAGTTGCTGCCAAGTCGCACTTTTCGTTTCATTCACCGTTCATTCACCGTTCTTGTTTCACCGTGCAGTCTCACCTAGTGTACGCCGATTGAAGGCATTGTATATATTGTAAATAGATTCTACTATATTTACAGTGTTTTTCAATCCCCAACAAAAACCTACAACCCTTTAATTAGGATTGCTAGGACGTTTCATGCGATAGTCTAGCCGCCGATCCTGATTCACCGAATCGTATGAAACATTAATAATAAAAAATATGTATCTAATTAAAAATAAACACGAGGAAGACACTAAATTGTGTAGGATCCAATGCAAATGATTAGGATTCATTAAATTAAGCAAAAATTGTAAATTGAAAGAGGGTCTTAAAATGGGAATAGTGCACATGTGGATCGTGAAATCATAAAATACGTTAAAAGAATGAAAATAATTTTAATAATAAACTTCCCAGCTTTTCTCATCGTGCTTAATTGAATAAAATTGGTAAACGGCTGTATTATCACCTGCACCGAAGATTTTGAATTCATCATCATAAGGTCGTCAGTAGAACAACTCACATAACTATTTGCGAAAAGTAATCTAATCTAGGCCTACCTCTACCCCTCTTAACTCCTGTTTCTGCCTCTAATATGTCTCTGACTAGACCTTCATGCTTTAGAAAGTGCCCTACCAACCTATCTCGCCTATTTCTTATTGACTTCCATAGACTCCTCTGTTCTCCTATTCTTTCTAATACCTCTTCATTTTTCTAACCTTCTCTACCCACGCTTTCCTCATCATTCGCCTGTAACACAATATTTGGAACGTTTTTAACCTATTCTTTTCCGCCGCGCCCACCGTCCATGTTTCACACCCGTACAGCGCCGCGTTCCAAACATTTTCGCGAGCATAGAAGTGACTTCTTTTTATTGAAGGCGACTAGACCCTGCGCTATCCTCTGCTTTATATTCCTATTACTCCATCCGTCCTGACTTATCTGACTTCCTAGGTATCTAAAATTAGCCACTTCTTCTAATTTTTTGTCTCCTATCTTTATCTTGAATTGTGTTTCTATTATTCTCCATTGAAAACTGTTTTTTTTGTATAAATACTATAAACATTTTATATAAAAATCATATTTGGAAAGTTAAGGAAGATATGTAAATCAGATGTTTGTAGTACGAGAGCAGCAGGTAACAAGGAACTGAATTCTGGAATGAAAATGTGTTCAGATTTTTAACTACTTTGCGGTTAAAAAATTTACGTTTGCAACCACAGACACCTAAACTGAGTTTGCAGGTATGTATGTACACATTAGTGATTTAATATTTAGTTCACGTTATACCCAAAAGTGGCCAAACTATATATTTAATCGAAAAATTTGTCAAACAAAACTTATTAGCATCTGTAGCATCTATATTTAATTTTTCTGAATTCTGAACAATATTTTCCTGTAGCATTTAAAAGAAACCTACTTATTTCTATTTTTGAATATCCTGCATAGAAAATCAAAATTGGGTGCTTCAGACGATTTTATATTAAAATAGAGAACAAGTTTTGTTTGAAAGAAGTTGCCAATAAACTTATAATTTGGCCACAATGAGCATATTGCGAACTTTTTAGGTTACTTGAACCGAATCAGGACACATTTGAATATTGTCTCGATATTTCACATAGTTCCATATTTTAGCATTCCAAACAACTTTTTCTATAACCTTTTCCGACTGGATCCATGTTTCACAGGACTATCATTTAAATGAAACCTTTTTCCTCTCTTTTTGAAAACTTTCTTTAGTAAATCAAATTTAGATACTACAGGCGATCTTGTATTAAAATAGGAAACATGTTTTGTTTGAAGCATTTTTCAATTAAATTTATAATTTGATCACGAGCATATCGCGTACATTTTTATCAACGAAACCTCATCCTGTGTTTGTACTTTTAAATTTATAAAATCATTTCTATGACAACAAAATATTCTATTCTCTGATAGTTCTACAGATTTTCTTGAAATATGATGACTATTGCTGCGTATTCAATTAAATGAAATATATATCTCGCATTTAACGCTTTAACCCTGCCCTTCCCATGTTTAGTAATGTTTTATAAAATCCCCGTATTAACATTGTTACGCTGTTTTACATTCCATTTTTTTAACGGAAATAATTGTTATAAACATTTCTGGTATAAGCTGAAAAACAATTTTATTTTAAAGTGACGTTTCAATTGAGTACCTACCCTCTTCACCATCAGCACACGTTATCGCTCTGACGTAAACCCCATCATCCCTTATAAATGCGTACATATTTTATAAATAAGTAAATAACTATAGCGAAGTGTGAACTTATGTTTTCGTTGTACAATTTTCACTCTATCACAATCTTTAAGTGCTGTTTCACATGCACGCGTATGGAACGCGCGGTTCGGACGAAGCGTCAAGGGTCGTACAGGGAGGCGTTCCATAGGTGCTTGATTTTAACACACGAGCCAAGTGCACGGTCTCCGGTTGCACGTTTGGAACGCAAGCCGGGCGGGCCTTTAGTTTTATGAACGTATTTGTTACTAGAAATGTATGAAATCCAGGAATTCTATACAATTCCTAGGAAATGTATACAATATACAAATATATTAATTATTGTTTCAAAGATTTTTTAATATACACACATTCTGGGAAATTGATACATTTCCTAGGAATTGTATGAAATTTCGATATTGTACTAGGAATACTAGGAAACGTATAAAACTAATGCTTTCTGTGAATAAAATACTTTAACATATCAGCCCGGCTCCGGCGGGCAGAGGCATTAGGTAAACTCCAATCTGTCATAAATCTACCTAATCAAACAATGATGTCACCAATGCATATGAATTTTTAGTATGCTGTAGAGGTGAATATGCTGATCATTTTGATATATGAATGTTGGGCGCGGAAATAATAATAAAGCATCGTTATCGAATGTTGAAAAACAATATTTGGCGGCATATGACATAAAATAGGCAATAATACGGCAGGCTGTTTGGAGATGTATATGCAGTAGTGACGTCATTGTTTTGCTTAGGTAGATTTATAACAGATTGGGGTTTATTTAATGCCCCAGCCCACCGGAGACGGGGCTGATTTGTTAGAGTATATTATTCACAGAAAGCATTAGTTTCATACATTTTCTTTTAAAATATCGGAATTTCATAAAAATCCTAGGAAATGTATACATTCCCCAGGATATGTGCGTATTAAAGAATCTTTGAAAAAATATTTTATACATTTCCGAAATAGCCTCGGAATTTTCTAGAAATTATATACAATTACTAGGAAATGTATTCATTAAAAAATCTTTAAAACAATATTTCATATATTTGTATATTGTATACAATTCCTAGATTTTATACATTTCCGGTAACATATTCACATAAATTATTCCATCGGTCCGCAAAAGAAGGTGCTGCTTTGTCGTGTTCAACTCAACCCAGTACGGAAATTGAAATATGCGACTCTAACTTTACTAACGCCAAGAGGTAACCACTCTCATAGATTGTGTGTTGATGCAGCACGAAACTTGGCAATTAATAAAAAAAAGAAAATTCCAATATCTTGCTTGTTCCTCTGCATTTCAGAAACAGCTAAACTTGCAATTACAAAACGAATATGCTTTGCACTTGGTCGGTCGAATTTCTCTTTATTTTTAGAACTTTTGTACAAGGTACGAGCATACAATATTAGAGGGTAAAACAAAAACAAATCATTGCAGACATGACGTTGTTATTTGTGTGTCTATAGACAGGTAATTGCTCGATAAACATATACGTATGCTTTATATATATATATATAGGTATCCGTACAGACATGTGAATGTACAGCAGTCATACGTGTCGTCGACTATATGCTGTCAATGCTATTTTGCAAGTGTTGCAAGTTAATTTTGCCGGTACAGGAAGTGCTAAAATAAGAACGCAAACGTGGCTTTCTTTTATGGCTATGTCAACTTGCCAACGAATTTTTCGTCGTTTTCGGATACTTTATGCGACAACTTTTCCTAACCAATAAATTGCACTTGATTATCATAACGATGACAATGACAAATTGCTTGTTCAATGACGTGAATCGTTTAAACAAACATAATTAAACGCCGAGCATGTTTTAAACGATTTATTTACAGTGTCATCCAGAACACACCCATTTAAACGTTTATTTATTTAAAAATTTCAAAGGTATTCAATTACCTATACCTATAGATATTTATTGGCAAAAAAATCCTTTTGAAGTATGCAAAAAAAACCGAAAAATAAAGCTTTGAATAAACACGAACTGTTAACATGTACAATGAGCCTAAACATTAGCCATGTTATCGATGTAGTAAATAAAAGAATAAACTGACTGACTGCACACATCTTCCTTATAACAACGTAGGTGAGCACTAAGAAAAGATTTTTTTTAAATGCAGCCCTTAAAGAGGTTCAATAAGTTTTCTGCATCGATTAAGGATCAGATTTAGGCACAGCCAGGAAATTTGAAAATATACACAAAAGTTCCTTATACGACGGTACCATCTGCTATAAAATAAGTTTTCAAAATACTATTTTCGAAATATGAAGATTGGAAAAACTTTGGCGGTTGCTGTAGAACAAACAGAATAGCTCAAAACCCCAACGCCAAAACACGACTGAAGTAAACTGTTTACTGTCAGTTTACTTCAGTCCCTGAAGAAGGTAACTTTGTTACCGAAAAGTGCTTCGGACAACTACAGTGTCGTGTTTTGGCGTTGGTGTTTTGAGCTATTCTGTTTGTTCTACTATTTTCGAAATCAAATTTTACTGATAATGAAATATGCACCTTGTGAAATTATGCCACCTTATTTATAATAAACCAGATAAAGTTATTTATATTATGTTATTTTAAACTCGAACAATTCATTAATGAACGTCAAGGAGGTCTTGAATCATTGAAAGAAAAGCCCGATGCTAACGTATTATGAAATGCCGACTTTTCAAGAAATTATTAATTACATTAAGGCCCCGTTACACGGCGCGTGAAATAGCAAGTCACTTGCGGCGATTACTTCCTATGCTTAACTAATTAATCGGTGCGTGTAACGTCAATCCACGCTCCGTCTAAAGCTCCTGTTACATAGACGCGTCCTTCTTTGATTTGTTTGGAACGCTGATCCACGCTCCACGGGCCGTGTAACATGACCTTAAGCGCCGGTGCACACTTGCGACAATCGCCGCTGCGGCACCGCAATTGCGGCTTAAAGTACTAACAGGTAAATGGATTAATGCACATTCATCTATTGCGGTTTTGTAGTACTCGTTTGTATATCGGCTGGTACACACTTGCGGCAAATTGACGCAAAAAAGGATGGCTGCTACTAGAACTTCTGAAGATTTGGATATAGAATTATTCATTGATGCAGTAAAGGGGTTAGTTCCCAGAGATATGGGATATTTCCTCAGAAATATACCTATACCATGAAAGAGTCAAAAACAGGTTTGCATGGATTATAATCTGTGAAATGTTTTCCGAAGGATTTTTGGAGCTGGATGACAAGGAGAAAACATTTGTACATCAAATACGTAAAAACTGCACGCCTTTCGTTAATAAAAACTTCCATTTTGCAGTATTCAACTTGTCGTTAAAAACGAATGACACTGTATTAGATATATATTTTTATTACTTTTGCGGCGCCGCAACAAAACCGCAAAAATACCAACAAGTGTGCAGCAAACTTTGCGGTGCCGCTGCTGGCCCGCGGCGGCAAACTGTCGCAAGTGTGCACCGGCACTAAGAGGTTCGGTGCGGCCTGGAGCTTGATAAAACGTCTTGGCGCGTTCTTTTCCTAGCATTTTAGGTAAATACCAAAAGAAACGCGGCTGTAATAATCAAATCTGATTCGAAAATATTTATCATCATCATTATCATAGGGCCGTCAGTTCTAAGACTGGTTGGACACGTACCTCCACTCTTTCCTATCCTGAGCTAAACTTCGCATTTCCCTAAAACTAGAACAGCCCACATCCTTAACTATTTGCGAACAGTAATCTAATCTAGGTCTACCTCTACCCCTCCTAACTCCTGTTTCTGTCTCTAATATGTCTCTGACTAGCCCTTCATGCCTGAGAAGGTGTTCTACCAACCTATCTCGCCTATTTTTTATTGACTTTCATAGAGTCCTCTGTTCTCCTATTCTTTCTAATACCTCTTCATTTCCAACCTTTTCTACCCACGTTATTCTCATCATTCGCCTATAATGCCACATTTCGAATAACATATACAGTTTACATAAATTTACCAACAAAAAAAAGTGTAAAACCCGTGACATGGCGCGTGGATTGTTAATCCAAGTTCTGTATAACGGGATCGGCGTGACCTGAAGAGTGCGTTCTAGCGATTTCTTTATACGGCGGCGACGGACGCGTGGAATGACGATCCACATCCTGTGTAATATGACCTTAAAATAAACTTTTCTAATGTATATATATATTACTTATAAGTATTACTGGAAATGTATGAAATCTAGGAATTTTATACAATCCCTAGGAAATCTGTGTTTACGCGGTTCTGGTGTAATCGCCTGATGTATATGCGTTGGTGACGTTATTGTTTGGTTAGCTTAGGTTTGAAGATGTATATGCATTAGTGACGTTATTGTATGGTTATTAGGAAGATTTTTGATAGACTAGAGTTTCTCTAATGTCATCTCCAAACAGCCTGCCGTATTATTGCCTATTTAGTATTACTTGTAATACATTTGCGATTGTTGTCTAGGAAATGTATAGATTTCCTAGGAAATGTGTCTAATATAATTTAGTTCACACATTTCCAGGCGATTTTAGGAATTATTCACATTTCCTAGGAATTGTAAACAATGATGAATTTCATACATTTCCGGTAACATATACATTTATAATATTAACTGATAAAGCTCGAGAAGGACTGTGCCAGGACGTTCTTTCACGCTCCAGGCCACGCCGACCAGTGTTGCCAATAGATATTTTTTTTTGTACTAGCTGGCTCGGCTATTTCGTAATAGATTGGAAAATTTTGTACTAACCCTCTATTGGAGCTCAACGACCCATTGTGGAAATGGTCACGTTCATTGGAATCAACGTAGTAATCACTATTGCGCGCGCGCACTAATCGTTGTAATTGATGGTACAGTATACTACAGTAAAAGCTCTTTATACGCCGGGTATACGTTCCATAAATATGCCGCGAATACAGAAATCGTGGATATGGAATGGTAATTAGCATGGAATCATAGGGGATACGCTGTGAGGTTCCAAAATAAAACCAATATGTATCAAAATAAAATTAATGTATTGATAAATTCGAAATTAAAATTAATCGTTATAATCAGCTTTAGGCAAGAGTTTAAAAAATTTAGTTATTTTTTTTCTTGTTTTGAATTTTGAAATTAGTCCACTCGGTTACATTTTTATAAAAGGTGCCTCGGCACGAGCCAATAGTACTCAAACAAGCGGATACGTTGAAAAATAACACCGAATCCTTTTCTATTCGGTTAGATTTTTTATAAAAGCCGTGTGTACCAAGGTACATACTCAAAAGATGCCGATATATTAAGGAGATTCAGTTGTGCACGCGCTGTAGAGTAAAAACATTCTTATTCGTTCTAGATATCATGAGCTTAATATTTGGAACAAAGGTTTGAAATTTTGTAGTAAGATAGATAAAGCTTTGTTCAGAAGCTTGTCGAAGGCCATTTTTTAATTTCTATTGAAAATACGTGTCCTACAAGAAGCATCAACTTTAAGCACTTGTAAAAGCTTTTAATGACCATATTATTGAAAACCAAAATTGTACAGAGTTAGTGCGAATCTTTGTCTGTTACCATACAAAAAATTAGATATTTATCTCGCAACGTTAAATCACAATGTTTAGAATAGAAACCCATGTATAACGAAAGCGTGAATAAGGAATTTTTACTGTATTTGGAATATGGCTTATCTATAATAATATTTTTGGTTTTTTGTTTAAAAATCTTTGGGAAAGTTGGAATGTAAAACAGTTTCAATGACAATTTCAGAGCACATATAAAGATACACAATAATTTTCGCTGTGGCACAGTGTAGTAGAGATTAACGAATAAAACGTACTGGATTTTAATGTGGCCTACTGTAGTAGTAGAAAATTAAATTTAGTACTAAATCTAGTAGCTTTAGAGGGCTTATATATATATATGAATGTATGTATACATATTATATAGAAACGTACATTAATGATGGGGTAACATAAAATTTATACTAAAACCAACTTCTTATCGTTGACCTTACTGTGTATAACAATGTGGAATTAAAGTTTATAGTAAACTATATACCTACTACTACTACATAATGAATCTTTACTTATTACATAACAATAAACAATAAATCACTTTACGATTTCCTTATCTTGCTAATAAACTCACACTTCCTATAGATAAAATTATATAAGTATAGTAGATCGCATTAATACAGTAACAGACGTTATTTGAACACTTGATTATGAAATGATACTTTTTATTAATGGTTGATTAACTAAAGAAAAATTCAAACAAATCTACATATTGAAAAAGCAAGCTTATTATAACATTTTATTTTATTATCTACCACGACTTAATGAATGAGCTCAATTCTATAGAGGCTGGCAGCATGAATCAACATCCAATTAATGCGTAAATCACGTAGAATTATTTACGAGAAAATAACAAACGGTACCACCTAAACCTAAACAACTGCAACTTTTATATATTATGTATAATTGTATGAAATAGTGGAAATGGACAATCCTTATAAATCATGTACAGTGATACCTTGAAATACCAGTTTAATTTGTTCCGTAACCTTGCACGTATGTCAATTTGCTCGGATCTCAAAGCAATTTTCCCCACTGAAATTAATTGAAATGCCATTAATCCGTTCCAGCCCCAAAAATGCTACCCCAATTATTTTTGTTACGTGTTTTTGAATAAGACACATTCCCAAGATCTCTATTATCTTACTTGTAGAGATAACGTCTTCCACCTCTGGCTCCTTCTCGAAAACAATTTTATGCAGAACCCCCGAATGCTGCTGCGACTGTAACTCTTGTAATCCCTCGGTCGTCAGTTCCTGAGAGTGCTCCTCAAAGAACTCGTTCACGTCTCTCTTATCCATCACCAGGGCCATGGATTTTCCTAGAGACACTACACTGGCACTTAGGATTCGAATCCTTTCGGCTACAAACTTCTTCCATGCAGAGTTCGTATGTTAGGGCACTCGTATCTGGAGGTACCACTGTACATAAACCACCGAGAAACCAGAGACGGTACAGATAGAATGTTCAAAATTTGTTGATGTAAAATTCTCAGAAACGATACAGATCAATTCTCAGAACACAAGGGTATGCCCCTGCTTTTGCATCTAAGCAGTGGCATACATTTAAATATTCACAATACATGAAAGTTCTTTGTTCATTGAACAGGTAAATAAATATAACCTGCATGTGTATTAGAAAATATTCTGTCAATTTAATTCTTGTATTCAGAACCCCTGTAGTGCTTTTTAATTATCATTAAGAACAACACTGCTCTAATTCTTATTATTCATTATTCATCTTCTTACATACCGTCTACAATAATTACATTTAATGTTAATGTTAATTAAAATGAATTATGTTTCATCCAGTGTCCACCGAACTTTCAATCCTTACGAAGATTTAAATGTACACCAATACATATATATGCAGAAGCCTGGACAGACTCTTGTTTCAGGAATTGACCTGTCTCAATTCTGAGAATTTTACATCAACAAATTTTGAACAGGCTATAAAAATTACACTATCTAAAGGCTATGTTACACGAAACGTGGAGCAGCAATTCACCCATAGCCTTTGGACCCAGTTTTTAATTGCAGAACTATTATTTGTAAGAAGTGAAAATGTTTCAGGTCAGATTGTGTGTTTTAGTTGTAAATTTTCTTGTTTATTTCTTAACAAAATGCCTCTCGTTGTTGTGTTCCCAGTTGCAATTCAAATTATAAATCATCTTTAAAATGTAAGTACAAGTATGTCTATATTTTTATTCCCAAAAAAATGATGAAATGCGAAAAAAATGCATAAGTACTATACCTCGCAAAGATTGGACTCCATGAAAATATTCTGGAGTTTACATACATCACTTTAACGAAAGTGACATTATAAAAACAGTAAAAAAAAATATCCACTGCCGGTAATGTTTTGAGTGAGCTTTTAACATATCCTAAATTACCAGAGAAAAATGAAACAGGAATTTAAATTGTTGAAGAGTCTCCCTTAAACATAAGTCAGTTTATTGAAATTTTAAATTCCGATTTTTTAATGAATTGTGATTTAGATGACTCCTTAAAAATTTGCATTTCAGGATATGCAGTTCATTCTGCTCGTAAAAAGATAACTTGCAACAATTGTGTTTCGCTCATAATAAACAATAAAGGCTCTTGCGTTGGTGATATTTATTTTGATTATTTACGAAGGGGAGGACTTTCTGTTCCTATTGATAATATTAGTATAGTTTTTTTTTTCACTTTTATGTCATTGTTGAACAAATAAGTAATAACGAATGTCTGCAGACACAATATTTACGGGCTGAACTCCAAAAATCAATTTTAGGAAAATTAACTATTTTCAAAAATATTTAGTTTTGGAAAACACTATAAAGATATATTCTTCCAAATTTTATCTTCTTTTGCTAATGTTTTGCTTAATGATTACGTTAAAATTATAAATTATAGAAAGCAAGAGTCCCGCCACTCCAATTCAAATTCAGCTAACTGTAAGACAGCAAAAATCCGTAAATTAGAAATTGTAATTAGTTTTTTCTAATGGGATGGCAGGGCTATTGGTGAACCCCAAAAAAAGCTAACGCGCCTTGGCAATACTTCAATTGTGGTGTGGAAATTTGCTTTAATAAAATTACAATTATCGAGATGAAATTCATGTAGGTACCTAACAATGTTTACACCTAATCTTTTGTCTTTTCTATTTTGTTCTTAATACCTACATGTTGAAGTGTATTTTAAATAACGTCACATACTATCAGTGATGAACAAATGTTAGTTATTTAATAATTCAATTCATTTTTATCGTAATGGGTGTCTAAAAATCATGTGTAACGACGTGTAGTAATAACAAGTAAGACTCGCAGAATAGGACTCTCACATCGAAGCAATGCGCTGTTGCCAAATTTCTCAGCATGGCTTGTATTAGAGACGGCTGTGCTCAACTACTTATTCTTATCCCATTATCTGACATGTGGAATGCCGATCCACATCCAAAATATTTATACAAAGTCGAATAACTTATTCAGTTTGTACAAAAATACTTACAAAAGGTACTGTTATGCATGTAGAAAATTTAAATAATATAATATAATACACTTGATAATCTTTTGTAATATTATACTTTTACGTTTTTTTATATATATTTACAACATGTACCGACAGTGTTCGAGAAAGGAACGTCTTGATCCTTCACGCTCCAGACAGCGTCGACCCTTTACAAGGAGTGTGGATCGGCCATCCACGCGCTGTATATAACAGGAGGTTAAGAGGCATTATATGACATTTTCATGTAGTTTAGGTAGCTATCTCTTTTAGTAAACTCTTCAAAGAGCCGCATGGCCTAGAGCAGTGATTCCCAACCGGTGGTTCGCAGTGTTTTCAGAGGGGGTTCGCGAAAATAATATTGTAATGGGGGATTTTTTAAAATGCCAAAAAAAATCCTGTTTGTTCAGAAATCTATAATAAATTTCAATATTTTCGTTTCTTTTTTACTTATTTGTTTTTAAAAATTACTTCATCAATATCAAATTATATCAACAATTTTATCCATTAAAATTTATTCCTCTTATTCAAGTAATCAAATACTATGTATTCTCTTTTTATTACAAACATTTATTTATATTTAAAACATTTTATCAATGTGATTAGTATCATGTTCTGCTTTATATTTAAAATCATTGCAGCAGTTTTCCCTTCTGTGTAATATTTTTTTTTACAATACAATTGGAAATAAATATCAAATTAAGGCAGTTTACTACATTTACATCATTTTAGTCTTATTAATGTTTTATTTAAATATTTCACGAATCAATTATTATGCAATATGAAAAAGTATATATTCTATCAAATTTTATTGCTTTTTTAACTGTTATTAACGACTACATAAGGGGTTCGTAAAATTTTTTCGGACTTTTCCTTTGGTTCCCGAATACAAAAAGGTTGGGAAACACTGGCCTAGAGGTTTGGTCCATTGCTTAGCATTCGAGAGTTAGACTTCAGGTCCGTCTGCCTTGGTTCAAGTTTTTCTATGGTTTCCTTGGATCACTTAGGTAAATGCTGGGGCAGTAATATGCCACAGATAATCTTTCATTCCCTTCTGTCTTCATTTCGTCCGTCTCATCTTTCTCACCCGAACCACCACCCACCAATTCCCACGATTCCTGAAAAGAGGCTGAAAAGAGGACCTTCCGCCCTACCTTCCGGAGTAGTCCGGAGGAACTGCCTGCACATCAGAATTAGTGGCTGGTGGGAATGAAACACCCAAAAGTTTTAAACTCTTCCTAGAGCAGGAGATAAACTCAGCAATAAATGATTAGCTTGTTGTAACTTCCAAATTGCTTAAGAAAACACACTGCGCTCAATTTTCTGGCAATAATAGTCCAGGATGTAGCATTGAATTTTGGACGTGATTTTGTATCGATTTAAAACAACTCACTAAAGCAACAAGGACCGCTTCCAAATTTCTTAGATCCGTTGTTGAGTTTCAATATTCATTTTATTAGTGGAATGGTTATTTTATTATTATTATAGTATTTTCAAATGTATTCATTTTACAACAGTAAATTTGGGAATGTGTAGTTTGCCGATCATCGAAGTTCAAAAGATTTTATTGACCATCGTGTCGAGTTCTATTATAATATTCAGTTTCTTCTATTCCAATTTCGGTTTTTCCCTAGGGTTATATTTCTACCCCTCTGTATCTCTGTCTGCCTTTCATAAATAATCAACGATCTTCTATTTTTTCTTCAACCAATCAACCTTTTTAAATTGAGATTTAATTCCACCCCCAAACTATTTCCTTCACTTTTCTATTTTTCTTCTAAAGTTCAGTCATTTTCACTCAGTTGCAATTTGGTCTTTCGTCTAATCAATCCTTCGCTCTTTCGGTTCGTATTCCATTTTCATTCATTTTCAATTTTATACTGTCCACTCTACATAAGTTAAGTTTTTGTTGTCAATTTGTTTTGTTAAAGTGTTTGTTAATCGTTAGTTAAGTCTTGTAAATAAATAGTTAAAAACCAAGTGGAGTTTATATCAACAGTTACATTTGCGTAGTTCTAAAAAGTGGGCGCCCTACAAAAAAGTCGTCAAACTACGGCGACAACATCTGTAAAGCCAATAATTGAGAATACTACAAATTATTTCTATTTTCATCCCTTGAAAAGGACAACTTTAATAACACTAATTTCTATATTTTCTTTTTTAAAAAAGGACATATACAATATTAACGCGATAAGAAAATTACTAAATTAATATTATTAACTTTTGTGTAACTAAAAGTCATTATGTATTTATTTTATATTTGCAAGTACAAAAATAAACACCTACACCGCCACCCTGTGATGTACCAATATAAATGCACTTCCTTGTTTATTTGTGAACTTCTATTTATTAAGTGCTGAATGAAAGCTAGGAAAATGGTTTGCTTTGAAGACTAATTTTATTCATCCTGCAATTAAGAGGCAACGAAATTATTACTTATTCACCAAAACACGTGGAGACAGGTGAAGAAGTAATGGAACTACAATTTATTTATACATATAACATATATATGACAACGCAAAAATTAGAATGTTCCATTGTAAATAACTGAATTTGCCGTAGAAATAGTAGAATTTATTAGGTAATTTGTAATAATCTCAATTTTGACATGATTCTTTAAAAATTATTTCAAGTTTCTCAATTATTACAATTAAATTTGTAATATCAACTAAAATACCTAGGAAATTTATTTCTGCTGGG
>NW_020442454.1:1102056-1132436 GCF_000699045.2 Agrilus planipennis | reverse complement strand
CACTGGCGTACTGTCAACACACCTTCTCCATACACATCAGTCAATTTCTTTCTGGCTTGAACAGCATTTTTACCCTTTCTGTAGTAAAACAGTAAGATATGTCGAAAATGCTGCTTATCGCTCTCCATATTTAAAAGGGTACCAACCAAAAACTACTGCGTAGAATTAATTGGAATTTTTGACACACAAGCCTTGCTATATGAGCTCTCAAAGCATATAAAAATTATACGGCTTAAATTTGAAGTTGGGTGCAAAAGAATACAATTAAATCCTCTGTCGGGAAAAAACAAAATGACTTTCCGAACAACCCTATAGATAACGTAAAAATTTATGTATTTGTAGGACGGTTTTGTGTTCAAATCTATCTAAAAGGAATCTTTAGTTGTATAGTCCTATTGTTTTGCTTGTTACTCGGTGTTTATAGGCACATTAAAAGAAAAACCGCGACTAAATGCTAGCTCACGTGTGGACGGAGCAGAGTTTGCATTTGTTGGCAATGACCTCGATTTGTTGGTGCAATTTTCGATCATTTACGCCAACAGAATGATTTTATTTACGGCATTAGACGGTCAAAACTAACCAACGGTAGAGACCACTCGTTAAACGTTCACAACAATAAAATATTTACTTATAGAATAACAAGTGAAAATTCGCTCGTTTTGTCCAAATGCGCCATTATATTTTCCAACTCCAGTACAACTGTATTCCACCATTTATTGATATTTGCTGCTAACTGCTGTATTTCAAAATGTGTGATGAAGTCCATCTAAAGCTGAATCTACGACGCGGCTTCAATTATACGTAATAGACCCAAATCAAATTAATAAAGAACATTAAATTCTGGGTCAGTCAAACATTCTGAAATATTACTTTGTGCAATTATGTAGCGGCAAATATCATTAATAATAGTATATTGTCTGTACGTTGATTTTACATCAATTCGCGTTTGTAGATCTTTTAAGCGGTGATGGTCTAGAGAAGCGGTTTCTAAAATGTGTTTCACGGAACTCCGGTGTTCGGTCTTTGGTACGTGTATATATAGTTATTGTGCATATTTTGTAATTTTGAAGAAATTCTTTAAGTTAAGTTATCTATTTGTATTAGTTTATGATAGTTGTTAGTTTGTATAAATTTTTATTATCACATTTTGAAGGAATTATTCCCAAATAAGTGCAATTACCTTCTTAAACTTTGCAAGCACCCGCTGTTTCGGCATCTTCAAATTGTGACTTGAATATTTTCAGACCAGAATGGGCGTTACCATCTCTGTTTATCGATGGCAGTTCTACCCCTGTAGTAGTACTTAGTATAAATAAGTAGGTATGTAACTTAAGTCAGAAAACGGAGTGGCGTGGCCTAGAGATTTAGACCATTGCTTAGCATTCGGGAGGACGCGATTCGATTCCGGGTCCGTCTGCCTCGATCCAAGTTTTTCTGTGGTTTCCTTGGATCACTTAGGTAAATGCTGGGGCAGTAATATTCCACGGATAATCTTTCATTATCTTCACGATTCCTGAAAGGAGCCTGACTTCCGCCCTACCTTCCGGCGTAGTCCAGTGAGAATGAAACACCCAAAAGTTTAAGTTTAAAATTTTAAGTCAGAAAGTAGTTTAACTCATTCAATTCAAGCAGTTCATTCAATGCAATTCAAGTTCATTTTTTTAACCTGCAAGGCGCAAAAATTCAACACTTACCACGTATTAAGTTGACCACAAGGGGGAATTAAGTATTTCAAAAGAAATTAAAACTATTTAGATACTTAGCGGCAATTGGGAGCTGCAGGAGTGGCTTAAAAAACAAGCCGGAAACAGTGGCGTAGACAGAATTTACAAATGGTAAAAAATGATGATCCTAATTACAATTAAGTAAATGTTAGTATGCCAGAAAGTTCACCGTTTTCGAGAAAAACGTAGTTGAAAGTATAGGTAAATTCAATTCCGGCCCTGGTAAAGAAATAGGTATGGCCCACAACGCTACACTCAATCAGCTAGAGATACCAGTATCGGTGTAGTAGTGTATTGTTTGTCTGTTAGATAACATTAAGTGTGATTCAGAGTGTTTATATTAACAACTAATCTCTAGCAGCCATTTATTCTTTCAACGTTTAAACCTTATGTGAGACACTAGATGTACAATTCAATAAATTAATTCAGCAATAAAGCATCAACTATCAGTGTCGGTGAGTCACGTAGAACAGTTGCTGTTACGGTAATGTAATATGATACGTACTTACGGGTTTAAACTATATCGCCGCTGTAGAGACAAATTCCTTGAATTCAAAGAAGATAACCCCTAAAATTGTACAGGTAAAACAGCAGGGAATATTGGCTCTTCCCATGTGATAGTGTGGCAAAGGAGCAATTGCTGCATCCTTAGCATTTGCAACGAGCGCAAGTCTTGCTTAAAACTGATTTTCATCCGCGAGTGGATTTGTACCGATGGTTTCGAAAGAAAAGTGTTATAGTCTACTTTTTTCATGGGATGTTGTTTACGGTCAAATTTACTTCACGCTGGACAGAATTTTAATTTTTCTCCATAAGGTGCGAAGCAAATTCGCATTTAGGCAAATGTGCAGTGCGAAATTTTTGGAGTAAATTAACTTAAACACCTCAACGGTGATGTGAAAATTTGATGTAATAAAATCATAATTATCCAGATGAAGCTCATTTACCAACTAATGATTATTTAACTTATTCGATATTACGCCATTCGGTAGACACTTCACACCTATCTTGCCAATTAGAGCACAGAGCCGGTTTCGGATTGTAAATGATTGTAATTTTCTTAAAAATTATTAAGCCTTAACCACGCTGCTGAACTTACCGTACGATTGTTTATTGTATCTAGTTTACACCCTCTAAAGTACGGTAATTATTTCTGCTACACTGTATAAAAAAGTTAAACTTCCACTAAAGTTGTACAGATGTTTTGACGATGACCGAGTCGAACTGCATGCACACATTTTCGGTTTCATGCCAACGACCCAGTCACGGTGCGATCAATTCGCTGAACAGTGATTGTACTGCGCCCTATACGAGTGGGCTTGCCTAATTTCGCGGAATGGGGGGTACGAAGCGGAGATAAAAGTACGAATTTATTTTTCCTTTTCAATATATTCACCTGTTACCCTTATACATTTTTCCGATCTTTCACAATTAACATACGTATACCTTCAAAAAAAAAAAAAACGTTTTGTCATTGTCTGAAAAATACGCCGAAACTGCATCCTTCATTTCTTCATCGCTTGAAAATTTCTTTCCACGAAGACTTTTTGTCAAGTTTGAGAATAGGTAATAATCGCTGGGAGCTAGGTCAGGACTGTAGAGTAAGTCAGCCAAAATTTCAAAGCCCATCTTCTGCAGGACAGCCATCGTAACACGGCACTGGTGAACAGGCGCGTTTTCATGCAGAAGGAGAACACCTTTGGTCACTTTTCCTCTTCTTTTTTCTTTGACTGCTTCCTTTAACCGCTCTAGGATTGAAGCATAGTATTCTCCGGTTATTAAGACACCTTTATCTTTATAATCAATCAACAAAATTCCTTCTGAGACCCAAAAGACTGTCGTAATGGTTTTCCCAGCCGACTCTGACACCTTATAAACTTCTTGGATGGTGGTGTGCCTTTTTTCGTGTCAATGCATAGAGTCCTGTTTGGACTCAGGTTCATAATGACGAACTCAAGTTTCGTCTTCAGTAACAATTCGAGTCAATACTTTATCTTTATCTTCACTATAGAGGTCCAAAAACGCGCGAGAACACTCTTGAGACGGGGTGAGCATTCTCGGCACTCAACTTGCGCTGACTTTAGTCATGCCAAGATGGTCGTGAAGAATTTTAAAAATGGTTGTATCTAATACTCCTACCATTTTTCTACGAGCTGTTTCTTATTAAGTTGGGCATGTTCCAGTATTAATTTTTCGATTTTTTGAATGATTTCCGGAGTGGTCACCTCGATCTGCCGGCCTGACCGTGGGTCGTCTTCAAGTGATTCCCTGCGTTGTTTAAAGAGGGTATGTCATTTGTAAATCATGGTTTTACCTGGGCAAGAGTCCCCGTAAACGGAAGACATCTCTTCCAGTATGATTTGAACTGATTTTCCTTGCTTGGTATATAAGGAACTTCATAATAGTGCGGTACTCGATTTTCTCAATTTGTTTCCGAGTGACTTACGATAAAACTTGATATTTATATACGAGGGTGGATTGATAAGTTTCCGGCCTAACCAAGAGATGACGCCACTAGGCCTACCTTGAGGTGACATTCTATAGTACCATCCTTGGATAGCTTGTAGCTATAGTTTCAGCCCGATCTCCTTGCTAGTGTAGGTTTGACAGCACGCTGAACAAGACGCCTCTGTGGTTTTCGTAAAAATGGAAAAGCAGGAAAATCGTGCTGTCATCAAATACTTTTATTTGAAGGGGTTAACGCCGAAGGAAATTAAAAAAGAGATGGACTCAACACTGGGGACATCCTCCCCGTCATATTCAACCGTTAAGCAGTGGGTTTCCGAGTTTAAAAAGGGTCGTGTGAGCACCTCTGATGGGCCTCGCTCAGGACGCCCCGTTGAGGTCACAACTCCAGATATGATCGAAAAAATTCATCAAATAGTGCTGGGAGACCGCAGATTGAAAGTGCGTGAGATAGCTGAGACCTGTAAGATGTCATATGAACGTGTGCAACATATTTTGCACCAACATTTGCATATGGAAAAGCTCTGTGCAAGATGGGTGCCGCGTTTGCTAACAGTCGACCAAAAATTGATTCGAAAAAACATTTCTACCGCAAATTTGTCATTGTATAAGCGTAATCCAAGCGAATTTTTGCGTCGATTCGTAACCGTTGACGAAACGTGGGTCCACCACTACACTCCTGAAACCAAAGAACAGTCTAAACAGTGGATTGGACCAGGGGAACCAACTCCAAAGAAGGCAAAAACAATTTTTTCGGCGAACAAGGTTATGGCTACTGTTTTTTGGGATGCAAGAGGTATTATATACATTGATTACCTTGCAAAGGGTAATACTATCACTGGTCAATACTACGCAGACTTATTGCAACGTTTGAGCCACGAGGTGAAAATTAAACGACCTCATCTGGCGAAGAAAAAAATCTTGTTTCATCACGATAACGCACCAGCGCACACGTCAATCGTTGCGACGGCTAAAATCAACGATCTAAAGTTTGAATTGATGCCGCACCCTCCTTACTCTCCAGACCTAGCCCCGAGTGACTATTTTCTGTTCCCTAATCTCAAAAAATGGCTTGGCGGTAAGAGATTTGCGGACAATGAAGAAGTAATCGAAGCTGTAAATGGTTATTTTGAGGAGCTTGACGAATCAGTCTATAGAGATGGCATTAATAGACTGGAACACCGCTATGAGAAATGTATCAGCCTTGGAGGAGATTATGTTGAGAAATAAAAAAAAAAAATTTTTAAAAACCTTGTTTTTCTTGGTCAGGCCGGAAACTTATCAATCCACCCTCGTATGACCTTCCTACGTTTTCCGCGAAATTAAAAACGCACCCTTGTAATGTGAATCCTTCCAGAAATGTATGCTACCCAGTGGTTGGTTTACTTCACTGTGATCAAACGGTGATCGGGCCATGATTTGGCCTATAGCTTAGTAACAGCAACCTAAATAAATTAATCAAAATCTAACAAAGGTTCTAATTCCGGTAGTTTCAAAATACATTTTGATCACTTTGTTACGTTAGCTTCACGGATATGACGAAGTATACATAAATGGAACTTAAAATGCTTTCCTTAACTCCAGAAAGATAATGTAACAAGTAACATACAAGTATGTACGCAGACCGTAGATAATTGTCAAGAAAGTGATTTTAAAAAGTTTGCACTACAAATAAACGTAAATAAACAAAACCAGAAGTTTTCAACAGAACGTAAATCTTGGAGAAACAACGAAACAGTGCAATGCAAGAAAATAGCAACGAATGTCGAGAGTGTGAGTGAGAAGCGACAAAAACGACCGAGAACATGAACCTGTCGTGTATTTGTAAACGACGGGTTTCGTTGCCGACATTAATCTCGCACTTTTGCGGAGGTGCAAGATGAACAGACTGTAAACCTTACGTTCGCTCGTGTGCTTTATTTAGAATCCAAGGATCGCATATTATGCAAAAAGGAGCAACATATTGCATCCGTGCACTGTTGGACTTTAGGGAAGAAGAAAAGGTTCCATCTTTGTAGTTGTTTGAATTTGATGCAAATGAAGGAAAAGAAGTAGAACAGAACCTATAGTACACGGTATTTAAATTTGATGGACGCGGTTGATCAATTTCGGACGCCACATTGTCTATTCTATTTGTGATTTGATTGGTTCTTTCAAATTTAATAACAAAGAGCTCTGTGGCCCGTCTATCAACAGCAAGCAACGATAATTCATTCAACTTGCTCGACCAATTCGAATCTTGTGTGGTACACGTACAACTTTGATCCAAATAATTTTTTGAAGTTATACTTCTTTAGGCGCGTTAAGAAAAACTGATGAGAGTGAAATTTCAAGATGCGCGCGCATCACTGTAACACAAAATTTACAGGATGAAGTTGCCCACTCAACCGAATTCATTAAGTCTCGGAAAAAAGCTACCAACGAAATAGAAATAAAACCTCTCTTAGTCGCGCATGTTGGTACGCTTGTCGCCTCTGATCACTGTTTTCATATTTATTTATAATATTTATCCACATGGTTTTAGTTTTTACAGTCACAACACGTGTTTTATTTTCATACAAGTGCGAATTATATATGTGGCAATAAAATATATTCAGTAGTGATTTAAATTGAATATTTGGATTAATATTATTTACTATTTGTGAATATTAGTGAAAAAATTGTGCTAAAATACTTTTTTAAGTGCTCCAATATAATTGAGGTTAGTTATCCCTATGTATTATTTATTGATATAAATTAAAATATCATTATTTAATATAATTAATACTAAATATTATTAAATTATCAATGTTGAATATTTATTATTGGTTATTTAATATTTACAAAATAAAGAAATAAATTTAATAGAACATTTAATAAAAAGTTCGTGACAAAAATTTAATAGATTATTTAAATATAATGTAAGACATCCGTTATTTGTTTTATTGTTTTTTATTACATACGTCTTTTCTTTATCATTGTGTGACAGAAGATTTTGACATGTNAGGTACTTCCTTATTTTTTTTTTTAGGTTTAAAAACTTCCGCGCGCGCCCCTTTTTAACCTTGCGCCCCTAGGCATATGCCTACTTTGCCTTATGGATAATCTGCCACTGAAAACAATAATAAAAAATGCAAATTTACCATTGCAGCGCAAATACGCGGAAAGTTATAGGTAAACCAAAAACATCAAATTATGAGAATGTAGAATACTTAAAAATATTGAGAAATGATGTACGAGATGGGGAAATTAAGTTCCGATAATACAGTTGTAACTTCCTTTCTAACAACTATGTAACAATACAACGGGGTTTGAACTCACGTTATTGCAAATTTTGAATCTTCCTTTAACATCAATATAAGAATGAAGTCGGAACGTCTTTTCGTCAAAGATTACTTATAGTATGAATTCACGCATTACAACACTAGAAAGCAATTTAGAGAGTAACGTAAACTGCATCATTACCATAAAAATAATTTAAGTAATTAATAAAATAAAACAATTCTTTTGTCTGGGCTAAATTTTAACAAATAAGACTGCTTACATAGTTAACATAATTCCAACTAGGTACCAACTTTTTTCTAAATGTATGTTTTACCTTAGCTTTGAAATATACCGTTTTTCTGATCATTTTAAGCAAATAGTTTATGAACATGTAGAGAAATGTAAGCTAAAACATCTGATCTTTAGTGAATCTTTAAGAAATCAAATTTCTTTAATTTGAAACCCTTCAAAAAGTATAGCAGAATTGCAAAGCATTGAATGCGCGCGGTAACGAGCACAACGGTTCACTAGTAATACAAGAAATAATGGTGTAGTTTATCTTACATCTATGCAATCTTTCGCAGTATTCGAAATAAATAAAGCGATTCTAAATTAACATAACATATTCAGCATTTTTCACTTCACGTTAAAATAATAAAAAATAGCAAATTTTCTCTCTTCATCTACTCCGCATCATCTTATCGATAAGCACCACACTTCGTTCATAAATTTAATATCGATACCGACATCCTTCACAGTTAAATATTTCTTCCACATAATTCACATTAAAAGCAATTGTCTATCATTGTATTCACGGCCAATATTATCTAAATGACAATGCAAAATGGAAAATACAATAATGTTACCGTCATCATCATAAGATCGTCAGTCCTAAGACTGATTGGACACATTCCTTCTTATCCTGAGTTAATCTTTGCATTTCCCTAAAACTACAACATCCCACATCCTCTTTCTGCCTCTAATATGTCTCTGACTAGACCTTCATGCCTGAGAAGGTATCCTATCAACCTACCTCGCCTATTTCCAGTAAAACAGCATTTCGAACGCCTCTAACCCATACAAAGTCGCAAACGTACACCTTTAACAATCTTTTATGAATTTCTAAATTAACCGTTCGTGAGCATTAAGTGACTTCTTTCTATTGAAGGCGATTCGACCCTGCGCTATCCTCCGCTTTAAATCTTTACTACTCCTTCTGTCCTAACTTATCTGACTTCCTAGATACTTAAAATCAGCCACTTCTAATATTTTGTCTCGTATCTTTACATTCGCTCTTTCTTCTGTTGTATACCAATGTATTTGTTTTACTGTTATTTATTTTCATACAAGACTGTTTTGTCAATACCGCTTCCATTTTATTTAAAGCTAATAGTGCTGTATCATCTGCAAATTTAAGCATACTAATCTTTCGACCCTGTATATCTGTCCCTACAGTTGTACTGTTTTTAATGATCTTGATCGCGTCTTCAATGTATAGATTAAATAGTAGTGGTGATATAGTGTGCATCCTTGTCTTCATTCCTAATATTTACTTCTCTACGTTGCTGCTTCAGCTGTATAACTGCCTATTGCTTTTTATACAAACTATCGCTCTTCCATCTCTGTATTTTATCCCTACATTTTTATGCATATTTAACATCTAGTTCCATTTAACATTGTCAAAAGCTTTTTCTGAATCTACAAATCCTATTTTCGCACTCTTTCCTTTTTCTGTCATCGTGACCGCAGAATACCTATGGACAAAAAACTTCGTAAATGCGACGCTGATAATGTCATCTGCGAACGACACAAGACAACGTGACGTGCGGTTCTTACTCATTAGCAATTCAACAATTTCTTCACTAGTTTCCTTTCTCTTGACGTCATACCCAGTGACATTTGGGGATTAAGACATTTCCAATGATTAATTATTTACTAAAACTTGTTAAGATGTTTCAACTTTCCGAGGGAGCAAAGAGGTATATAAACACACATCACATTTACATTCCCTAGAAAATACTTCACTTAAGTTTCATAACATGTTATTTGTCAACACTATTATTGGCATGTGTAGTATTTTTTAAACTGTTATGCTGTTTTGCGACATGGTTTTCAAGTCACACCTGCAGATTAGTTTCCAATTTCAAATACAATTTTTAACGTTTGTTCCAAACATTACAGCGAAACCAAATTCCTAGAAAAATAAGGTAAACAAGACCTAATGGTTTTACCTATCATTACAGGTCGTCGTTAGGGGAACGGGATTTACCCCCCGTCTACCTTGGGTCCTACGAATAACAAGCAAATTTGCAATAATATTCATCTTGCCATATAATAATCTAAATATTTCGTTATTTTGTTCCGATCTTTTTTTGTTTTACTTTTTTATCCTATTTTTTTTAATGAAGCATTTCACCAAGTTCTCGTTTCCTCTTGTTTTATATATTAACTAGCGACCCACCCCAGTTTCGCACGGGTGCAATGCTGATACTAAATATATTTTCGTTTTGTTTAGATTTTATTATCGAGGAGGGGAAATTTTCAAAAGACACCCCTGAACATACTAAGTATACTACAGAATGTCTTTTTATACAACATTCACAACTTTTTTGTCATTAGACAATACAAACCGGCAGGTACCGCCGTAACCGCTATGTCCCTGCATTTTAAGTCTGTAATATCTTCGAAAATATTCATTTAAATTACGTGCTGTAGAGGGCCATATTGATGTATATTAAATGGACAATGTATTTAAGGTACCTGATTGGATAAGAATTAATGTTGTATTGCTTGAAATCGCTTCGTAAATAAGCTATTATTTCTCATAAAAATTAAAGGATAAAAAATGGTTATTGTGGCTTATCCCTAGGATATAGACCTATACCATCCCGATTTTTTTTTGTAGACCTTTTTAAGATGTACAATACTGTAGTATATTATTTTGATTTATTTCGTAGGGTTCAGCCAGCGTTTGCAATGAAAGCGCAAAAAATGTGTTTATTTACGACATCACATTAGAAATCTCTAAAATTATCAGTGTTTCTCTACTACATATAAACCTTACTCTTGAATAATTATCTATCAAAAAAAACGCATTAAAATCCGTTGCATAGTTTTAAAGATCTAAGCATACATAGGGACAGACAGCGGGAAGCGACTTTGTCTTATACTACAGGTATGTTGTGATATTTGCCGGTTTCACTTATTTTTATTAGTTTTCAGAGCATAACCACAATTCTTTTTTAACGCGACATAATCAATCACGTGGAACCCAATTCCGGCATCGGTTTTCAAGTCCTCCTTTGGGAAGATTGTTTTTCTGGGAAATTAGGTTTTCATAACAGTGTTGTATCCCAGTAAGCGATGCTTAGGGATCTAGGCTTATCTGCATACCACTTATTTAAACAACCGAATTTCCGAATATATTTTATTAACATTAACTTTTACACAAAAATATTATCTACTACTTAAATTAAACACTATACTAAAAATATGAATCAGAGAATAATGAATTAGGAAAAATGAATTAGAAATCTAAACGACTGGGATAGGATTCTTTACTGTTCTCCTTCAAAAACGCGCCACTTTGGTTTATATAGGGACGCTTAAAACTACGTCACAAGTACCGTTAGAGTACCTGCAAGGGTAGTTGTGTTACACGATTTCTCTTTTTTATTGCACCAAAAGCTAAAAGTTTGTACGTTCTTTCTTAGCCCTTGGGCGATGAGTCAAGTAAAAATACATACAAATAAGAATTCTACGAAATGAACTTATACTTAAATAAACTAAAACATTGGATTACAACATTCCTCCCCCCTGAAGAAGAGTGAAGCTTATACAAAAATCTTAAATCTATCACATAACTAAGCTGAACGAATACTAAATTGCTTTTTATTGTTGCTACGTTATAAACTACTGTTAAACAGAATTAATTCAATTTGTTTGTTTTACATTTAAGTATATGTCGATCGGCGACTTTTGATCGGAGCTAATATTTTATTTTTTGAATGTGAATGTTCGCTCGAACTACCTGGAACATTTTCTAAAGAGTGAAGTTCAAGACTTTCGTCGTGTTCTATATCTAAATGTGAACTTCGTCTTTCATTTTTCTGCACATTAAATATTTTTAAACAAAATCCTCCTAACTTGCTACAACTACATGTGTAAGGAGTAACTGAATATTTTTGATTTTTCTTACAACATTTACAGTATAAAAAGATAAGAAAAACTATTATTACAATTGCAAAGATTACATAAGAATAATTCACCAAAGTCCTGACATGAATATCTTGGGTTTCCTGAAGTTTTTCGTGAATATTGTTTAATTTAAAACTTGATAATTTTAATTCCTCTAGAGAAGATATAACAGATTTATAATCTTTTGACAAATGAGGCATAGTAATATTAACATGCTCGCTTTTGATCTCCTGTTCGCAGCATTCATCTAATATATCAATTGAAGGTATAAAATTAAGTTTTAAGGCAGTTTCACTGTCATATGAATGAAACGGTATCAGTTTTACATCAACACCATAAGCAATACATTTTGAATTAAGCGTAAGTGCGCCAGTTTTGCTCAAATGTACGTCTAACGGACTTTTTCTGTCTGCACAATTCAAAGTTATAGTTTCTTTTTCTGTCACAATTACATATAACCAAGTATTCGAATTGGTAATGCGATGCCAAATGTTGTGAGTTAATTCTATTATTCTAATGTCACAGGATTTATAATTATTATATCTATAACTAAATAGTCCAATTTCACAAATTTCTGAGTTTATTACTAAACGAGTAGGTTGATTTTGTTTGCACAGTCTTTCCGATTTTAACACTTTACACTGATTTAGTTCACTATCACTAATACGAATAAACAGTTGTTTGGTCTTATCTACTGCAAGATAAGGTGTGCTTGGTTGAATAAAAACGTATGCAGTTGAAGAGTTGATCCTTGTTGGTAGTGGATGAAGCTTGTATACGGTAAATTCTTCGTCTTTCACCAGAGGAATCTTTACAGCTACTATGAGCTTGTTGCTGACGACGACGATGTCCAATTCGGCGATGTCCAGCAAAAGGTGATAATTTTCCATCGAGAGAAAAATCGGATAGTGCAACCCAGGTGGTAAATAAGGAAGTGTCTTTTTAATTTCGGATATTAATTGGGATGGGGAAATGATGAAAGGATGTATTTGCCCAATGCGTGCAATCGTTAATGCATTTATTAGATTTTGTAGGTCACTGTGATAGTGATTCAATATTTCTGATAATAAATTTGCATGTTCTAAAAAATTCATTTCTATATCAAAATTTTTAACAGAAGTTGAAATTTCTGAATATAAGGATTTTGAAACGTTTTCTAAGACATTTAAATTTTTCTGAAAGATTAATTCATTGTGAACAATATTACTAACTGTCTGATTTACGGAATGTACAGTACTCTGCATAACAGATGTTTGCTTCAACATAAGCTCGCGCATTTCGCGTTCATTTTTAGCTATTTCTGAAATTGTTTTATCGTAATACAGTGCGTCATCAGAATCAGCTGTACCAAATAAATATTTTTCGGCTTTACCAATTATGTTAAATAGACCACGCTTATTTCTGACAGGAAAAACGTTCGCACCCGTAATTTCTTGTACAACACCGATCTGGACTTTACTTTTCTGTATAATTTCGCTGGTAGTTGCAATGTACTTATCGCAATTAGAAGATATTGTTCTTTTAACTTCACTGCAAATTCTCGAGGTTTTTTGATTATAGTTCTCGATTTTGTCTAAAGTTTCAAAATAAACCTGCATATCAACATAAGTCAAAAGTTTCCATTCATTATTGAAAAATTGTGCATTAGCTACGTTCTCGAAATAGATACCAGGATTATGATCTATTGTTTTAATTTCATATAATTCATCTGCGAAAGATAAATGGGAAAGAAATGGGAGAATTATGACAAAAACGGATGAGATGGTATTCATGATCTGCAAAAATATACATAGTTAATTTTCGTTTTTACTCGAAAATAAGGTTTTAATCTATTTACGTGAACTACTACTGATTTGTTTCCTCTTTTAACTACATAGTTTACATCTGACTTTTTATCTAAGACCTTATACGGACCTATCCATTGAGATGAAAGCTTTTTTGATCTTCCACGCCTAACTGATTCATCATAAAGTAAAACTAGATCTCCTACAGAAAATTTGCGTATTTTAGCTGACCGATCATAATACTCTTTGGAATGTTCTTTTGAGTTGATAGTACGTTTATTAGCAAGATTCCAAGCAAGTTGCATTTTATGCTTAATGTTTTGTACGTAGTCATCGAATGTATATTGAGTTTGAGGTAATTTCTCAATAGAGCTTGGTATTATTGGTTTACGACCAAACATTAACTCATAAGGAGTGTAACCTGTCGTTGTATGAGGGGTAGTATTATAAACGAATGTATAATAATCTAACCAACGATCCCAATCTGTTTGTTTATCGTTAATGAAATTTTTTAAATATTCGGCTAAACCTCTGTGCGATCTTTCGATTTGACCGTTTGCCTGCGGATGATACGCTGTAGTTTGAATTTTATTAATTTTAAAAAGTTTGCAAATATGTTTAATGATATTACTAAGAAAGTTGGTGCCCTGATCGGAAACTAACGTCTCTGGTACACCTAATTTGCATATTATTTTTGTTGCTAAATAGTGACCTACAGTTTCTGCTTCTTGATCTGGTAATGCTAAAGCTTCGGAATATTTTGTTAAAGCATCTTGAAAAGTGAGAATATACTTGCTACTATTTTCAGTAGTCGGAAGGGGTCCGACTATATCAACAAAACATTTCTGTAAAGGACGAATTGCAGTGTCAGTTATTATTAATGGATACTTATGAACATTAGCTAATTTGTTTCTTTGACATTTATCGCATTTTCTTATATATTTACAAATATCATTTTTCATTCCAGGCCATGAATGATATTTTCTTATTTTATTATACGTCCTACTAAAACCTATGTGACCACCCGTTGGAATGTCATGAAATTCATGTAATAACTTTTGTATTTTTTCTCTAGAGTATTCGCTTTTATGTTCATAAATTGAAATTTCCACAGGAGTATTTTTAAAAACATAGCGAAACATTGAACGAATTTCTTCATATGGAACCTTTACCTTAGCAAATATCTCTTTAGGAATAGCTAAACTGATAATATGATTAATTAAACATTGTTCCTTAATTTTATTTAAATATTCCCAGAACTTTTCACCTGTAACAGTTTTATCATTGCTGTCCACCAAGATTAAATTAATAATTGATTTAAATTGTATATCTTTTATGAAAATACTTCCTACATTATAGTCTTTAAGATCGTTTCCTAGAAAATAATTATACGTCGATTGGAGAGTAGTAGTGATACTGTTAATAGGAATATTATCTTTTGAAACAAAGTTTAAAATATGTGTCGAAACTGAATTTACAATATCTCCTGAAATATCGATAACTTTATTATTTTGAATCAACTGTGACCCTAAGATTTCTTTAAATTGGTTGTAATCAGTAGATGTTATGGTATTAATTTGATATGGTAATCTACTTAAGGCATCAGCATTTATATTCATTTTACCAGCCTTATGAACTATTTCGTAATTGTATTCTTCAAGAGCTAATCGGAACCTCAGTAACCTACTTCCAGGATCTTTTACGCTAAATAGCCAAACTAAAGGCTTGTGATCCGTAACGATAGTAAACAGTCTGCCGAACAAATAAGGACGAAAATGCTTCGTGGCCCACACGATCGCCAGCAACTCCTTTTCGGTAGTACTGTAGTTAATTTCGGCTTTATTTAGAGCTCGACTACAATACGCCACGGGGAGATCCTCACCAATTTTGCCTTGTGATAAAATAGCACCGATTCCGACCTGACTTGCGTCAGTAGTCAAAATAAATTTCTTGTCAAAATCAGGATACTGTAGCAACGGTTCACTAATAAGAATGTCTTTTAAATTTTGAAAGGATTCTGCGCATTTATCGGACCATTGGAAATTTACATCTTTTCTTAAAAGTTTCGTTAACGGAAGCGCAATTGAGCCGTAATTTTTAACAAATCGTCGATAATATCCACAAAGACCGAGGAAAGATTTTATTTGTTTCACGTTTTTAGGAACAGGGTAGTTTTTTATTACTTCTGTTTTTAATGGATCAGGTTGTATGCCGTTACTTGTTATAAGATTTCCTAAATATGTAACTTCTCTTCTCAAAAATTCGCATTTCGCGGGCTGTAGTTTTAAATTTGCTGAGCGGAGTCTTTTGAAAACCTCTTTTAACTTATCATTATGGTCCTTTAAATTACTTCCATAAACACATATGTCGTCAAGGTAAATAAAACATTTTATTCCTTGTAAACCGCTTAAAATTGTATTCATTATCCTTTGAAATGAACTCGGACTCGTTTTTAAACCCATGGGCATTGTATTGTATTCAAAGTGTCCGAATCGCGTACTAAAAGCTGTTTTTTCTTTATCACTCTCGGCTAACGGAATTTGATGGAATCCACTCGCTAGGTCCAGAGTGGAGAAGTACTGACATTTACCTAACTGATCAAAAATGTCCGCGATGGAAGGTAACGGAAAGGCATCACCTATAGTGACATCATTTAGTTTGCGGTAATCGACCACTAATCGCCATTTTTTAGTTCCTGATGCATCTGCCTTTTTCGGAACAAATAAGATTGGAAAATTCCAAGGTGATTTAGATGGACGAATGATATTTTCTTCGCGCATTTTATTAATTTGTGTCTCCAATTCATTATTTAAGGATTCTGGTAACCTATATGGCTTTACGTTTATTGGTCCTACGTCTGATTTTATATTTATTCTATGTACACCCGCGTTTGTACAGGAGAGTTTATCGCCATCTAAGTAAAATATATCACTAAACTCTTCAACAACTTCTAATAAATTAGTTCTTTCTTCGGAATTCAAGTGATCCAACCTTATGTTATCTCGTAAAATTTTTAAACGATTGGTTGTATTAAATTTTGAAATACTGAAAACTGAAGAAGTTTCAACGTCAAAAGGTTGTAATTTAATTTCAGGGATATTTATTTCTATTTCTTCTTCCGTAGTATTTAGAACACTAGCGATACATCTATTGTCAAGGGGTTGTGTTAAACATGAGCTAACAAAAACTCCAGGTGACAACTCAAATGGTTCTATTAAGCCTTCGCGCGACGATCTCGTAATGAAATTAATAAACTGTTCACTACGTGGTTTTATTTTTACAATATGAGAGGAATCTTCTAATGTTAATATATTATTTCCGATATGAAAGGTGTGATTGTTATAATTTATCAAAATTTTGTGCAATTGCATGAAATCTCGTCCTAAAATACCATCTTCGTGAAAAGCTACTTGTTTTGGTAAAACGTGAAATTCATGCTCAATTTTTTGAGAGTTGGGTAACGTTATTGTAGCAATGATAGTACCAATTGTATTAATTTCCACTCCCCCTAAACCTATTATATTTGACGATTTATTTGTGTTTATTAAGCAATCATCATCTAATTTTGAAATTTTGATGAGACTTATGTCAGCTCCATTGTCTATAAGTAAAACTAATCTATTTTTGTCAGCTACATCTACAGAAAAACTTATACATTTATTATTAAACTTATTTTCTTTAATACAGCCTACTTGAAAGTTCGGGCAGAAGTCATCGGGCTGCTTGATGCTTCCGCAGAGAAGTTTCCCGACTGCTGAGCAGATCGGTTATTGCCGGAAATTCTATTATTAAAATTAGGATTACGATTACTGTTACTATTCGACTGAGTGCTATTCACGTATTGTCTCTTTCTACAATCCCTAATATGGTGACCTTTGTTTTTGCAATACGCGCATATTAAGGTAGAAAAATTCACCCTATTATTATTACTACTGAAAGTACTTTCCCTACGAAATGAATTAGGTTGTTCTCTATAATTATGATTAAAATTACTATTTCTATTATTAACTTGGTATGAATTTCGATGCTGAGGATGTTGTACTATTTTACGATCAAAATTTTGCACAAATTTAAAACTTTCCTTCTCTAGTAGTATTTCGCGCTCTTTTTGTATAGCGCCTTCAACGGCTAACTCATATTCTTCAAAATTGCGTGATTCGACTAAAAGTTTTATCGGCTGCTTAAGGCCTAAAATGAATGAGTGCAATGCTCGTTTTTTTAATAATTCCTCTATTACTACTACTGCCGCGTCTGTCTTACCTTCACACGATGCGCTTATGAGCGGTTCTATGATACTATCAAGTTTACTGGTATATTCTGCTACAGACTCGTTGGGTTTTTGTCTTAAAGAAGCTAATTGGGCTTCCAAATGAGGGATTGTACGTTTTTCCGAGAAATTTTGTTTTAATTGAGATTTTAATGCATCCCACGATTCTATGCTACGATATCTTATTGCATTATATGCAGAGCCTGTCAATTTTGTTTTAACAACATCTAGTAATAAGGGCATATTCTCAGGATTACTTCTACGTTGAACAATTTCAATGCAATTTATAAAATGCGGAAAATCTTTTTTGTTACCGTCAAAATTCGGTATTAATTTTGTTGCTTGATCACAAGTTAAATAAACCTGATTGTCTGGCATTTTGGATTGGGCAAAATACAAGAGAATAAGAAATTAGGAAAATAAAGGAAAATGGACTTACTATTCTCAAGATGTCTGGCTACGATTGGTACGATTGTTTCTTGAATTCAACCAGTGATAGGAAGGCAATGTAGATGATCCACCAGTGATACGATGAGACGATAATTGATGAACGATGATGTAGAAATCAATTGTTAGCAGTATAACGTTGCAGATATCCCACCGCTGCCACCATAAATGTTGTATCCCAGTAAGCGATGCTTAGGGATCTAGGCTTATCTGCATACCACTTATTTAAACAACCGAATTTCCGAATATATTTTATTAACATTAACTTTTACACAAAAATATTATCTACTACTTAAATTAAACACTATACTAAAAATATGAATCAGAGAATAATGAATTAGGAAAAATGAATTAGAAATCTAAACGACTGGGATAGGATTCTTTACTGTTCTCCTTCAAAAACGCGCCACTTTGGTTTATATAGGGACGCTTGAAACTACGTCACAAGTACCGTTAGAGTACCTGCAAGGGTAGTTGTGTTACACGATTTCTCTTTTTTATTGCACCAAAAGCTAAAAGTTTGTACGTTCTTTCTTAGCCCTTGGGCGATGAGTCAAGTAAAAATACATACAAATAAGAATTCTACGAAATGAACTTATACTTAAATAAACTAAAACATTGGATTACAACATTCCTCCCCCCTGAAGAAGAGTGAAGCTTATACAAAAATCTTAAATCTATCACATAACTAAGCTGAACGAATACTAAATTGCTTTTTATTGTTGCTACGTTATAAACTACTGTTAAACAGAATTAATTCAATTTGTTTGTTTTACATTTAAGTATATGTCGATCGGCGACTTTTGATCGGAGCTAATATTTTATTTTTTGAATGTGAATGTTCGCTCGAACTACCTGGAACATTTTCTAAAGAGTGAAGTTCAAGACTTTCGTCGTGTTCTATATCTAAATGTGAACTTCGTCTTTCATTTTTCTGCACATTAAATATTTTTAAACAAAATCCTCCTAACTTGCTACAACTACATGTGTAAGGAGTAACTGAATATTTTTGATTTTTCTTACAACATTTACAGTATAAAAAGATAAGAAAAACTATTATTACAATTGCAAAGATTACATAAGAATAATTCACCAAAGTCCTGACATGAATATCTTGGGTTTCCTGAAGTTTTTCGTGAATATTGTTTAATTTAAAACTTGATAATTTTAATTCCTCTAGAGAAGATATAACAGATTTATAATCTTTTGACAAATGAGGCATAGTAATATTAACATGCTCNGATCGAAAGAGGGTGGTCACTTGAACAAAACCCGATAACCTAACCTAACCTAACCTAACCTAACCTACCCTATTGATAAAGCTATTTAAATAATGTTTTATATAACTTTCTCAATATTTTTATGTATTTTTCATTAGTTTTACCTTTGAATATTGTTTAAGAATGACTATATAAATATTTACATGCTTAGAAATGTATAAAAATTGGCATATTTATTAAGTTTGAACCCCTATAACTTTTTATGGGGGTGAGACAGCCATGAACTTTTTATGGTACAGTGGTGGGGGAGACCTCCTCTTTCGATCCCACCCACCCCCACCCCCTTCATCTAGACATTTACCCTCTATTAAATTACAATTTTCCAAACACTAGGTTTTATCGGTTTCGTTCTCGTTGCTGTCCTACATACGGGTCAAAGATCAACGAAGACCTAATAAAACAAACTTTGCTATCTCTCGGGAACAGTTTTTCTTTTTCGGATAAAAGGTACCCTATGTCCTTTTCTGTACCCTTGACAAGGTGTGTACAAAATATCATGATAACCGATTGAGTAGTTAAGGCGTCAAATGGTAACAAACATTCGTATTTATAAAATGTGCCATAATCATATTTGTATCTTTCCCCACTATAAAAAGTAAAAAAAAAACATTATTAATAAGGTTAAGTTATGGCCTGTTTAGGTCGCTCTAATAATTAGAAATGTTTGTTTAAGAATTGATAAAAAATAAATATAGAATTTTTAATCAGGCCAAATGAAATTAACCATAACCTAAACACATAAATAACGTATTTAGCAATAGGACGTTGCTATTCATTACTATTTAAAAATCCACTGAGAAAAAAAATCTCGCGAACAACTTACAGTTCGGTCGTCACATAAAAACCACATTGTTTTATTTTTCTTGTTCAATAAAATCGTCTGTACAAAAGACCTTTTACTAAAAGTTGGCCTTAACGATTCCAAAATAAACTAAAGCCCAACAATTTCAGGGTGTAGGTTAAGAAGGAGTATCACATTCACATATTGCATGCATTACGTTTTAATGAATACAAATAAAGAAAAGCAATTATGAGAATATAAGTGGGTGAACCAATATTATTATTCAACAACACATATACAGGGTGTCCCGAGCAATCGGGTTTCTTCAATAACTGCTTTACAGTTGAAAATTTCAAAAGAAGTTTCTTACAAAAGTGGTACCATATAAATACCTGCATAACCTAAAATTATTTTCGATTATACAGACTGTCCCATTTTTCCTGGAAGCAACTTAACTTCGTTTTTTCAAACGGAATGCTCCATTTTTTATTGCATTTTTGAATTCCTCGTTAAATTTAAATACCACTTTGTTAACCGTATATTATGTCTAAAATACATCAATTTCCATAAAATTCGCACTAAATCAATAAAAAGGCTGTTGCAGAGCTCTGCATCATTTCGAATATCTCCGAAACACAGAGGTGTGCTATTTTCATAGCTTGTGGTAGAAATGACCTACTATTTCCACTATTAATGCATACATGTTCTTTTCAAATTCATTGAAATCTACCGCTACTAAAATAAATTATTTCGAACTGGCATAACTATTTTTTTTTAATGAAATGATTATTGAAGAAACCCGCTTGCTTGGGACACCCTGTATATATGTACGGACCGTATACCTTTCCTACAATCTCATATTATTTGCAAAAATTAGTCTGATTCTGAATACATGTAATATGCTATGTTCCATATAAAGGTTTTAAATTTTTAATGTTTTCATTAATTATTTAGTCTGTATATTAAATGAAAGCGAAAAGAAAAGTAGAGAATATATTTTTATACGGCTTATACTTTTTATTAATTTATTTATTTTCACGTCTACATGGAGAGATTTAATTGAATGAAAAATATGTACACGGAATTGCAAAAATTTGTTATTGTTTCATGAAATAATGTTAAAATTTTTTAACTCGAACAAACAAACGTCGAGTAGATACTGTATCAAATCTAAAATAATAAAAACAGGAGAGGAAAATATTCGGATTTTGAAAATTTTTCCTACCTTCCTATTACTTTTGTACGGTAGGATATACTTTTTATTGATTTATGTATTAAATAGGACCTGTTTGATTGAAAAATCAAATACTTGCACGTTGACACGGATATTCCGTTATCGGTTCTAGTCCGTTGACCTAAGAAAATTTTTACCATAGACTTGGGGTCTACTACTGTAAAGCCAGAAGAAAAATACATTAAATCCACGAAAGCTCAGCTTTGCGAGAACATATTATTAAATTAAATATAAATGTTGTTTCACTTCCATGTGTTCAAGGGCAGTAGATTTCACGCGTATATTATAGAGATATTTGTTGGGTGTGAATGTGTTTCGCTATTTGTATATTTTTTATCGTGGCTTTAGTTTGTATTTATTTTTCGTATATATCCGTATGTTATGATTTCTGTTGCAAATATTTTAACATCAAATTGTGCTTACAAACATCTTTGGATCCTCTTTATTACATTCTTCAGGTAGGTACAAATTGTTTGTTTTTGTAACAAACGTTCTAATTCACCAACTACGTCACGTCGGGCTTTCTTTAGGTACCTGAAGGATGCATAGTAACAACCAAAGCGTTTACCAAGGGATCCGTTTTACTTTAGGGATTTTTCCTATTTTTGTATAGACTATTTAAGTACTGTACAACAAAGTTCAGCAGACCGAGCGGCATAGCTTGGAGGTTTAGATCATTGCTTAGCATTCGGGAGGACGCCGGTTACATTTCGGGTCCGTTTGCCTTCTAGCAAGTTTTTCTGTGGTTTCTTTGGATCACTTAGGCAAATGCTGGGGCAGTAATATTCCACCGATACTCTTTCATTCTCTTCTGTCTGCATTTAGTCCGTCTCACCCGAACCACTACCCACCCATTCCCACGATTCCTGAAAGGAGCCTGAAGAGAACATTCCGCCCTACCTTCCGAAGTAGTCCGAACGAACTGCCCGCCCACCAGCATTAGTGGCTGGTAGGAATGAAACACCCAAAAGTTTTTTAAGTTCAGTAGAGTATTCCAATTCAACTACACCAAATAATTAAGTATTCTAATTCAACTGTGCCAATTCAATTCAAATTTTATTCAAGGCCCAAAATTCATTCAACGCAAGTAAATACCAAATATTTTTTTCCATTGAATTTAGACCAAGTTACTTTGTGTATATCTGTGTATAATACAAACCCAATCAATCCGTGTAAATAGTGTAAATAGACGGGATAGCACCCCATACAAATATAACCAAACAATAATAAATTGTAAATTATAAAGCAAAAAGTATCCGTTCCGCTGTCTTGAAAATGTATCCGGATACACAAATTTTTAGGACACATTTTGTATTTGTTTGACAATACTAAAATATAAATATACATACAATGTAGAAATCTTCCCGAAGTGAGTTTGTTTTAATATGAAATATTCTCAATTTTTACCCACTATACATTACCTCAAATTAATGAGGAAAAATTGTTGCTGTTGTCACACCCCCGCCGGGAATCGAACCCGGGCTCTTTGGCTTTACGCGCCAATGCTCTGACCACTAAGCTACGAGAGATGACAACAGCAACAACGACAAACCGTACTTATTAGGTCACAAATTTTTTCTCATTAATTTGAGGTAATGTGTAGTGGGTAAAATTTGAGAATATTTCATATTAAAACAAACTCACTTCGGGAAGATTTCTACATTGTATGTATATTTATATTCAGTATATAGTTAAATTAGTTCGACGGATCTGTGACCTAATAAGTACGGTTTGTCGTTGTTGCTGTTGTCATCTCTCGTAGCTTAGTGGTCAGAGCATTGGCGCGTAAAGCCAAAGAGCCCGGGTTCGATTCCCGGCGGGGTGTGACAACAGCAACAATTTTTCCTCATTAATTTGAGGTAATGTGTAGTGGATAAAAATTGAGAATATATTTCATATTAATAAAATATAGTTTACCTGTGCGATATCCAGCGTTGGAAAGATACGTCGCGAAAGATCTGGTTTCGTGGGTGGCCTGCCACTGAGCGCTCGAACAGTTGTCGTTGTTAGTGAAAACATTGTGGTTGTGTACGTACATCCCAGTCAACAAGGACGATCGCGACGGACAACACATCGGGGTTGTAACGTAGGCATGTCTGAATTCTGCTCCTTTGTCGCGGATAGCTCGTAAAGTTTTAGGCATAAAGTTAAGCGAACCCAACTCGACGTCCTGATCGTCGGTCAGGATGAGAACGATGTTCGGTTTTCTTTCTCGCGACGACGTAACGAATGTAAGATGATGAGGCACCGGAGCTTTCCGAAAACGACCCCTTTCTTGGGCGAACGACACTGTCCACGGAACCAAAAATGAAATTACTATCAAAAAAAGTAATGTGACGTCTTTCAATGTTGCACTCCGGTTAAACATTGTACGTGTTAAATGCGGTAAAGTTTGTTTTTTTTTTAGACAAAAATAATATATCAAAGCACAGATATTCAAACGGGCGACATTTGAAGTTTAATACTGCTATCGATTGAAACCATTACGTGAGCACTGTCATGGTGAATCCCTAAAAAGAAAAAGAATTACAGACTATTAAACAATCATTATTATGCAGGAAAAAAATGCAAATATAGAAACGATATCTTTTTACGGAAGTGTGGTTAGCTATTGTAATGCTTGACGCAACTACCTCCGGTTGTAACAGACAATTTTTTCATGTATATAAGCACATCGGACATGACAGGTAAACAGATATTATAATAAACGTGAATTGCAATAGAATAATGCACGTCCAACCTAAGTCTGAAAGAAGGCCTTTGCATATAGATTAGACGTAATTCTAATTATTGCTAGCACATCAGAAATAGATTTCAATATCAATTCGGCATTTGACGTTTTGATGTTGATTTATCAAAACTAAATTTAAACATCTTTTAAAATATGAAGATGGAGAACTGAAATAGTTACTGAACAGCGATTTTATTGTCTTGAGGTTGTTCAAGAAAGTCAAAATATTCACAATAATGTATGTATTGTATTCAATGTTTTTTTGAAGCATTTTTATTTGTATCTATACCTAAATATCTATTCTTATTAGTTTGAATAGTATGAAATACATTGGGTGTGTTCCGAAATATAACCCAACATACTGGCCAGTGCTGACGACGTCATAAATCGACGCCATATTGTACTGGTGTGCCACCATATTGTACTGGTGAGACAAATGCGATGTAGTAGTATATCAAACGGGCGTGCGTGCATCAGACTTTGAGGAACTTTTTCTTGCAAGAAACTTAAATACGTTTTGGAGCAAAATTGTTGTAAACGAGCACAAACACTATTATCAATATGTCGTCAATTTGACGTCAACGCACTGGCCAGTATATTTCGGAACGAATCAACAGTATGGCGTCGATTCATTACGTCATCAGCACTGGTCAGTATGCTGGGTTATATTTCGGAACACACCCTTAATTAAACAATACACAGATAAAAGGAACCGATTTTTTTAAGTTTCGTAGTAATTACATAATTGCATTTACTGCATTAAATATGGTGTTACAGACGAATGATGAAGAAACAAAGAGGTATTAAAAGGAATATCAGAATAGAGGACTCTATGGAAGTCGATAAGAAATAGGGGACATAGGTTGAGAGGACACCTTCTCAGGCGTGAAGGTCTAGTCAGAGACATATTAAAGGCAGAAACTGGAGTTAAGATGAGTAGAGGTAGACCTAGATTAGATTATTATTCGCAAATAGTTAAGTATGTGTGTTGTTCTAGTTTTGAGGAAATGCGAAGATTACCTCAGGATAGGAAAGAGTGTAGGTGCGTGTCCAGTCAGTCTTCGGACTGACAACCTTATGATGATGATGATGATGATGAGACAACGCGAAATATGATCTGAATGTAAGTATCCTTATCAATTGTATATTGCGCACGTCTGGCGTTGAAAACAAATTCTGTTTACAAGGTTTATCTTTCAGTCGTGACGTCTAACTCACATATTTTTTTAGTTTATTTTCTATTACAGTCTACCCATTCGATTACTTACAACTATTAAATAAAAGTAAATAATCACTACTTATGTGCGCATTAAATCTAATGAAATCAGCATGAAATCTAATGAATTCAATGGGAAAAATCTAATGAAATCCAAGCGAAATGCAATGAAATTCACGTAAAATCCGGTGAAGTCGAATTTATCCCCGCCTCGTTTATAACCACCATGTATGTACTACGGAGTTTCGTATTAAAACTGAAACATAGAATTTTGGGTCTGCATATCTATCAGATCTATATTTTTTGTCAAGGTTTCAGTCAAACAGGACATCTTCATGCCTTTTCCGATCATAACCGATAGTCTGATACATAAGAACTGATGACGACTTACAGCGAATATTGAGTGGGTCCATTCGCCATAAGTCGAGAATTAGAAGAACCGGTAAAATATTTCGTGCGATCATTTTTGATTGATAGGTGGTCATACTTCAGAGGTGATCCCGTATAAATTTTATTGAGTTTTTTTGAAAAAAATCAACAAAAACAAAAAATATATACACACTAAAAATTTTAGTTATCAAAAATATTACATGTCTTTCACTTCCTTTTATTACATTGTCTTACTTACCAAGAAATTGTTTCCTATGTGGCCGCTTTAAACGACAAAGAGCAGTCGTGACGGAATCTTGATCTCTGCATGATGAACTGAGCCTGAGAATTCACGTGACCGTCTCGTTACCTGCAACAAATAATATCTGTATTGCTCGCTGCAAAATTATGACCTCGTCCGATTCGGTCAGCTTGCAATAAAAAAAAAAAGAAAATCAGTATAGTCGTGGTTTGCGGTCAATATATTTTCTTCGATGAACCGTATATAGACGCTAATATTTACATCTTACTTTAACATCGGTCGTTTCCACTAAAAACATTGTATATAATGTCAAATGTACTGTTTTACATATCTTGCCAATCAAAATTCGTTCCAATTTTAAGAAAATGAGATATTTCGCAATTAATTTTAGTTTTAGAGAAAATAGATTATGTGTATGCCTCGATCGAACAAGAACCATTTAGAATTCAGTTCATGGTCAACCCATTTTAACGGTCAACGTTGCCAAATTGTTTAGTTCGTCTATAGTGCATTCATGAAATAACAGACAGCAATAAATAAATAAATAGTACCAAACTATTATCACTACTAAGCGTCCGAGTCATACTATGTATATGTATTCGTATGCAGGTACTGATGCCGCTTTATACTGACAACAGTTTGTAGTAAATATAGAGTTGTAAATGAATCTGAACGGCATAACGTTATCAGATTGGTTTGGTATTTGCAAGGTAATATTATTCGGAAATGACCATGAAATGACAATACAAACGAAACTATTCGTATAAATCTTCGTTAAAAGTTGACAACAGAGCTTGCTACACAACTTATAGTTTTATTCCCAAGCTGTAAATTACTATTTGCTAAATCTTCAAAGGTCAACGTATTATACGTATACTGAACTAAACACAATAGTATCTTTAGCAAATGTTATAGTATTTTTTGTAATTATTTTAATACGTCATTGATGTAGATTAAGAATAAAAGAGGGTCCAAGACTGTACCCTGGGGTACACCACATTTTATTATCAACAGATTACTTTTACTAGAACCATATTTAACTAATTGCTTTCTATCGAAAAGATAACTCTTTAATAATTGGAGTGCTGGGCATCTAATTCCAATCATTTCTAATTTAACTAAAAGCATGTTATGTTCCACAGTATCGAATACCTTCACAATATCAAGAAACGTGGTTACAATAGGTTTATTTTTGTCTAATTTTTCAAAAATCAAAGCTGTAATGTGTGTGAGAGGGCATCATTAGTACTATGGTTAGACCTGAAACCGTATTGCACTAATGTCATCCTTATCAAGGAAGTGCCAGATTTTAGCTATTATTTTTTCAATATTTTTCACAATATTTGAAAGCTGGAACCACTTCAGCTATTTTGAGTGTATCAGGTCATATTGATTTGGTAATACACAGATAAATAAGTTTGCTAGTGGTTTCGAAGTAAATTTACTAATTCTTTTTAGGATTTTTGTATTGCAATAGCTTATTCTTTGTGGGAGGAGTGAAAATCGAGTTTTAATTTACCCGTAGTTTATACATTTATAAAAATAAAAAAATTGTTCTTAACAATAACAACGGTCCTATCCCTGGATCTCCGCTATTTAGTCTAGTTTAATTACGTTTATGATGTTGATGTATGACATCCTGTAAAATTTATTTAAAATTAATGTATTTTTATGTGGGAAGAGTGGAGGTCGTGAATTTTGCGTTATGTAATTGATAGACACAAAAACTAACTAAACATGAATAAATGTTTCGAGTTAACTCTGCTGAAGTGAGGGATGCAAGATCTTGTGTCTTCGATAGGACCACTATCCGACTTTATTAAATTGTTTTTATTTTTGTAGTCAAAGATTATCCACACTTCTAATTCTTAAAAATTTGGAGCTACTCTAGATTAAGCCTAAATATGGTCTAAATATTACTAACACGTTAATTACTCTGACTTTGGCTTTGAAATTTTGTCATTTTTAACGCTATCTAAACGAAATTGCAAACTCTTTGAGCTGTTTTTAGACCAAACTATCAATCAATCAATTACAGTGGACAAACCGAGGGCGAATTTAGGGTTAAAATGGTTTTTATGGTATTTCTCTGTCAGCTGAGTAATAACAGTGAAAATAAAGATAGTCATTTAATTTTTATTCACTACTAATTACCTCAAACTGATAAGGAAAAATTGTTACTACTGTCACGTCCTCGCCGGGAATCGAGAATTAGAAATCTAAACGACTGGGATAGGATTCTTTACTGTTCTCCTTCAAAAACGCGCCACTTTGGTTTATATAGGGACGCTTGAAACTACGTCACAAGTACCGTTAGAGTACCTGCAAGGGTAGTTGTGTTACACGATTTCTCTTTTTTATTGCACCAAAAGCTAAAAGTTTGTACGTTCTTTCTTAGCCCTTGGGCGATGAGTCAAGTAAAAATACATACAAATAAGAATTCTACGAAATGAACTTATACTTAAATAAACTAAAACATTGGATTACAACAACAGTTTGCGCTCTTCCCACTACATCACACTTCCAACCCTAATTTTTTCCAGCCCCTCCGAAGTGCAGTGGTGTGTATAAAAATTCAAATCCTGGAAGCAAAGGCACGATTCCGATATTCCACCTACCCAAGCAAGGAAGAGGGAATCAGATCGTGCCAACAAACCTTACTATCCCAGTAGTAAGTCCTGTGTCACTGTAAATGTGTTTTCCATTTGCCGCCTAACACCGTAAGCCTCACCTATTGTTTAATTTAGTGCATATTTGGACACTTTTTTTACCTTAGTTATAGGAATGTACATGTATATTTTAAACTGTCACCCTAAACGGGCATATATCTATTGTATTTTTCCCTACGTTCACATTGGTTTTTTTGTAAATAATTGTTTCGCGTTTACAGGCATTTTATGTATTCTTTATTCTTGTTTTTTAATGTATAAATGTATGTATATGTAGATATGTAATTTTGTCTTTTGTAAGTAGTTTTTTCTATTATGGGGGTTAGACGGGGTTGGGGATAGGGGGGGATTAAAAGAGGGTGTTCACCTGAGTAAAACCACATAAAAAATTTGCGGCGGTCTCACCCCCCATAAAAAGTTATGGGGNGAGTAATAACAGTGAAAATAAAGATAGTCATTTAATTTTTATTCACTACTAATTACCTCAAACTGATAAGGAAAAATTGTTACTACTGTCACGTCCTCGCCGGGAATCGAACCCGGCACCTTTGGCTTTGACTAGTAAGCATAATTGATTTTTCACATTAATATTAAATATTACCCACAATTAAAAGTTTGTTAAAGTATTTCAAGTAGAATAATTCTAATAAATACAATTTAAATCTATTGAGGGATGGTACGCTTTGATTAATATGTTTTTAATGTTCGCTTAGTTTAGAATAGTTGCTACGGAAGTAGATATTTTCAAATAGACATGGTTTAAAAAGATATATTTCACACGTTACCCAAAAGAAACGTGTAACTTTTATATTCGGCAGACATTCTCCCTTACCTATATGGGCATAACAGTATTATCAATTTTCAACTTTTATTACCTCCAAACTTGGCGGGTCACTGCGAAAATATATTTCATCTGTGACATAAAAATCGATTTATTTCGGAGACGTGAAGGCTGGAGAAGTAGTCCAACAAATTTCTATTCCGTAGATACTCAAGCGCCAGAAAAAGGCCCCATTTGGTCTAGACAGAGAAATCGATACGAAATGCTCGGACGAACTGTTCGCAAAAAAATAAACTTGCAATGCCGTTTCAAAAAGAAACCTCAACTTTGTTGAAGCTTTCAAATTAAACCTTTGAGCAAATAATTTGTTGAGAAATAAATTACCGACGGGAACGGTCGCTAGCAACAGCGATCTCTACTTTACGATTAAAAAGGGAACAAGTCCGAGAGAGACTTGACGTTAAAACTACATTAATTGTTCTCCGAAGCTTTAATCTACTCAATTAAGTAAACTTAAAGCAGTTGTAGATATATACGAGTAGAACTGAATACATATATTTCGAATAATTTGAAAGGAAAATTTCAAATTATAGGGTTGTTCGGAAAGTCATTTCGTTTTTATTTTTGTGGAAACGAAAGGCAGTTTTCGTATAATAAACAAATACTTTATTAAATTATATATTGACCGTTCTGGTCCAACACCTTTTGCCATCTTTCTGGTAGTAGCATAATTCCACGCTCATAAAATTTTTGGTCTTTACTGATCGAGGAGGTTTTTGACCTCCACATTTGAGGTGAAGGTTTTACCGTCTAAAAAATTTTGGAGTGACCTGAACAAATAGTAATCCGATGGTGCCCGGTCTGGAGAATATGGTGGGTGTAGCATTGTATCCCATTCAAGCTGTAAAAGCTTTTGGCGAGTGACCAAA
>NW_020442454.1:1068392-1099771 GCF_000699045.2 Agrilus planipennis | reverse complement strand
GCGACTTTTATAAAAGATGTAACTGAGTGGACTAATTTCAATATTAATTGGGAATTTATCAATACATTGATTTTATTTTGATACATATTGGTTTTATTTTGGAACGTATCCCCTATGATTCCATACTAATTACCATTTCATATCCACGGTTTCTGTATTCGCGGCATATTTATGGAACGTATTCCCCGCGAATATAGAGCTTTTACTGTACTTGAGTTTGTATTATTTAAAATGTTTAAATAAATTAATTAATTAATTTACCAGTTGATTATTTTTTAACACTCCAAAACGAATAATCTTTTTTCATATAAAAGAGAATTTTAAACCATAATTTACTACTTAATTATAGATACATAAATCATCATCTCTAAACGTTTACTAATTACGAAATACCCCATTTCCTTGTCTGTTATAGCAGATGCTAATATTAATCTTGCTCGTAACAATGAAGCAGTGGACGTGATTTTAGTCGCGTGGGTTCTGCTGCACATCAGTATTCATTAAATATCTTACACCATTATTCGCCATTTTTCTAGGTCATAAACGTTTTTCTGTTAAAATTCTAATCATGCAGCTTATTTAATAAGATATTAACTAACTTGTCGTGTGGGTGGCAATTTATGTGCGATATATCCTTTTTTATTATTCCATGTGATTTATAATAAATAACTGTTTTAATCCGTAAAAGGCCATGGAAATAATGTGGGATATCATTCTAAACGAGATAGTAAAAAGAAACATAATATAATGCGATTCATTGTGTTGTATGTATTTATAAAAAGAAGCCGTTTCTTTTGCTTCAAAAAATTGAAGCAATTCCTTAAGGTATAAGCATAAAAAAAGCGAAGAAAAAGGTTTTGCTTCGAAGGTTTGTTTTAAACTAAAAGGTTTTACATAATTTGAAAAAGTATCCGCTCAAAAACTAAAGGATTTTCTTCTAAAAAAGGAATCTAGGTTCACATCAACTTTTCTCGCTCTTTTCCACTTTTTAGTAACTACCTAGGCATCACACAGCTTGTAACGTAAAAATTTATGTATTTGTGTTAAAATCTATCTAAAAAGACTTGTATAAGTAATGTTTAGTTGTATAGTCTCAGTGTTGTGCTTGTTATGGCTAATATGGTGCATTTAGGTATAAAAAAATATTACAAATCAAGACGTACACCACGAGAATCAGATTTTAAAACTTATTTAGACTTGAGGAGGAGAATATTGTGTGGTTGACGGACCACTTTCTCAGCGAGTATCCCGAAACACATGGAGCAGCCGTGTGCAGAAAATGAAAATATTTCTGGGTTATTGTGCAAATCATTTTAAATTTGCTAACTTTCAACGCTACACAAGTAAATCAGGAATGTATTAAACAAATAAAATAAACAGTTGTCACGAAACACACACGTTGATTGCACAATGCAAATTTCAACTAGTTTATCGAAATCGGTAGAAGCTAATCTGTACATTTTACTTTATTAATCCGAAGCATTTCCTTGCAAGGAAAATGTAAAGATTATGAATACGAATTGTAGCAAAAGCTTTTACTTCTACCTTTTGCTTCTATCTTTTACTTGAATGCAAATGTTTTATTTTTATAAATACGCCTTATTATTTTACAATACTATAAAGAAATGTTAATCACAAAAGAAATAGTTGTAACATTACAAACATATTTAGGAAATACGTTTCACTAGTTTATTTAATTCTAATTGGATAAGTTTGGTTCACTAGATAACTATTTGGAATACAAAACGGTGCTAATATTTTACAAATGAATGTTACAATTTAGACTCGGTTAACGAATTCCTGTTTGTTTATTATTATTTGCCATAATTTTAGGTTTTTAAGTGTCATCATCATAAGGTTGTCAGTCCTAAATGACTGGACACGTACCTCCACTCTTTCCTATCCTGAGCTAACCTTCGCATTTCCCTAAAACTAGAACAACCCACATCCTTAACTATTTGCGAACAGTAATCTAATCTAGGTCTACCTCTACTCCTCCTAACTCCTGTTTCTGCCTCTAATATGTCTCTGACTAGACCTTCATGCCTGAGAAGGTGTCCTACCAACCTATCTCGCCTATTTTTTATTGACTTCCATAGAGTCCTCTGTTCTCCTATTCTTTCCAATACCTCTTCATTTCTAACCTTTTCTACCCACGATATCCTCATCATCCGCCTATAACACCACATTTCGAACGCTTCTAACCTTTTCTTTTCCGCCGCTCCCACTGTCCATGTTTCGCACCCGTACAACGCCGTGCTCCAAACATACACCTTTAACAACCTTTTTCGAATTTCTAAATTAACCGTTCGCGAGCATAGAAGTGACTTCTTTTTATTAAAGGCGACACGACCTTGCGCTATCCTCTGCTTTATATCCCTACTACTCCTTCCGTCCTGACTTATCTGACTTCCTAGATATCTAAAATCAGCCACTTCTTCTAATTTTCCATCTCCTATCTTTATATTCTCCTTCCCTACTTTTTCTTCCCTTGCATACTAGTATTTTAGTTTTACTTTTATTTATTTTCGTACAGTACTGATCTGTTAGTACCGCTTCCATTTTATTTAATGCTATCTCTAAGTCCTCTTTTCTAGATGCTAATACTGCTATATCATCTGCAAATCTAAGCATACTAATCTTTTGCCCCTGTAAATCTATCCTTTCAGTTGTACTGCCTTCAATGATGTTAATCGTGTCTTCGATGTATAGATTAAAAAGTAGCGGTGACAGTGTGCATCCCTGTCTGACTCCCTTCTTAATTTTTACTTCTCTACGTTGCAGCCTTAGCTCTATAACTGCCTGTTACTCTTTATACAAACTAAGTATCACTCTTCTATCTTTGTAACTCATCCCTACATTTTTAAGTATATTTAAGATCTTGTCCCATTTAACATTGTCAAAAGCTTTCTCTAAATCTACAAATCCTATGTACGCTTTCTTTCTTTTTTCTGTAGTTTTCTCAATTGTTACCCGTAAAGCTAGAATGGTCTCCCTCCTTCCTGTATTTCTCATAAACTCAAATTGACCTTCCTCTAATAGTTTTTCCGCCCTTTTTTCCATCCTCCTCTGTACAGTTCTAGATATGATTTTTGACGCACCGGAAGGTAAGCTAATTGTTCTAAATGTCTCGCACCTATCCACGCCCCTCTTTTTAGGTAATGTTACTACCACGTTCCGTTTATAATCCTCTGGGACTTCCCCCGTCTCGTAAATGTGACTGACTAGCTTAAACATATGATCCCAAACCTCTTGCCGTGCATATTTTATAATTTCCCCCTGTACCCCATCTGGTATCTGCCTTTTCCTTATTTTCTATCAAAATGACCCCTGCCACGTTTCATATATTATTACTAGTGTAATTGGATTTTATTTTCGAGTGAAGTAGGAAATGGTCTTCTCGTTAATGGAGACCATTACCGTTTTGGACCCTTAACATGGAGGGAGAAACTTGAGAGATGTGACGTTTCAGTAAAATATATATGGTATAAACTCTATACAGCGACCACAGCCACAAAGCCCGGAGAAAACACAGCATCGAATCTAACGACAGTCCAGCCACAGTATTAAAACTATATACAGCAGTTTTGTTTTGATCTGCCTTAAAATTCCGACATTTTTTGCAGGCCATTATAAATTAAATTTATGTGCGCTGAACTGTCATATATATACAAAGCCGGTTCAAGCGTCAATAGGAGAGAGACGTATAGCCGTGGGTGGAAAGTGAACCTACTGTATTAAATCTTAACACATATCTTTATGATGCCAACAGTCGAGGTAAATTTTATCTTGAAAGTACTGTTTCTTGCTTAATAATAACTTATTGTTGTCGTTATTTAGAGTGGATATGATGCTACATAGAGTATATCATTGTATGGACAGCAAGGTAAACCAACCAGTCAAGTAATTTCGGTGTTTTAAGGAGTTTGTCTTTAAATCAAGTGTTAAATAGAGTTCCCACTATATTTTGTAAGCAGTTATTCAAGAAGTTCAATAATATCCTGCATTGACCTCTCAGATCCTCAAATTTTTACATTCTACTTTTTCCATAGGGGTAACTCAAATGCACGTCTTGTGGCCTCCAGATATAATACGTAATATAAAACTTTAGATTTGAATTAAAATTCTTAGGCAGAAATATATCAATGGCGGGTGTAGGTAAAAGGGGAGACTGTTGGAAAATTTCCCCTACCAAGAGCTCTATAATTATGCATTACTTCAAAATTGTGAAATATATTGTGCGAAAAAATGCGAATTAGAATTTGTATCTTAAGTATCGAATTTTAAAAAACACCGCGTCTTACAAAAGAATCCATTCCGCCCCTGAATGTATGAATGCGCCTTGTTTTTAAGGCCAAAAATATACAACAGTTGAATCAGTCAGCTATACGGGGTGTTCAACCTAAGGCGATTTCCTCTACAACCCTGTTATTATATATTTAATAAACAAATGTTTTCATTAAAGTGGTCTGGAATTATATGGTGTATATACAGAAAATATTTTCAGTCATACAGGGTGTTCAAACAGTTGAAGATCTCAAAAACTAGTAGAGATAGGTATAGGGAACTGTTAACAATGTCGACCTAAAATTAAACAAAGAATACAAAATTTGTAAATATATAGAGGGTGTTCCACTTAAAATAGCGTAATTTGGTAGCGTTTAGAATAAATTAATAAATTAAATATAAAAATACGATTTCAGCTGTTTGAATGAGACCAGGTAGCATCTAAACCATAAAACCTAAAAACCTGCGGTTGACAGTTCGTTTTAGCATGAATTACCGTATATTTTTTGCTACGGGCAAAATGTGTACGTTATTCAGAGCCGGAAATATCGAAACCTACTTTTGAGAATCTTACAAGACGAATATTTTTTTTTTTAAATGTAGTGACCCATATTAAAAGATGCGAAATTAAAAGTCCTTTTTACTGATTTGATTACTTGTAATTAATGCAAATTATGATTATGATTATTAATATTAGGAATGGTTAGTGAAAGCGGAATACAGCCTTATTTGAAAGACATAATCATGGTACTCATTTTAAAAGAAACTGGTACATCGTACTTAATACCATACAATTCTGTTATTCTATTTAAAGTGTTTCAACTTGAACAAATTTGATTTCTTAAAGATAAACTAAAAATCAAACTACACCATTATTTCTTATATTACTAGTAAACCGTTGCGCACGCTATCGCGCGCATCTGACGCCTTGCAGTTCTGTCGTACTTTTTGAAAGGTTTCAAATTAAACAAATTTGATTTCTTAAAGATAAACTAAAAATCAGACGTATTAGCTTACTTCCTTCTATATGTTCATAAACTACTTGCTTAAAATGATACAAAGAACGACATATTTTAAAGTAAAAACATACGTTTACAAAAAAGTTGTAGAATTAAAATTCTACGAATTATCCCTTTAAGCAGTGACGCATTTAAAAATCTAGTCAAGGCAAAATATTTATTTTATTGATTAATTTATTTATTTTTATGATAAAGGTACAGTTTACGTTGTTCTCGATTAATTGTTTTAGAGTATTGCAATGCGCTCAACATCACAACATAGTAAATTCATACCATAATATACTGCAAATAATCTTTCACCGAAACGACCTACCGACTTTACCCTTCTACTGATGCTAAAGGAAGATTCAAAATTCGCATCAACGCGAGTACGAAGCCCATTCCTATTTTCAAAACATGACTCTTGGTTTCGAAATGTTCAGATAACAAATAACAAAAAAAGTCATTTGAACCAAAGTTATATATGTATACTACGCAAGGTTAGAATTGCTCGAATGGTGCAAGTTGAATAAATCATCGGTGCTTGCTGCTTGCACAGGTTACGAGACAGAGCTCTTTGATGTTAAATTTGAAAGAACCAATCAAATCACGAATACAATCGACAATGTTGCGTCCGAAACTGGTCAATCGCGTCCAACGATTTTAAATTGCCGCCGTGATATATCTACTATGTCAGTGATTCCGAACCTGGGGGTAATCACCCCCGTGGGGGTAAATCAATTATTCTGTGGGGGTAACAAAGAAGCTAATAATAGAGACCTAAAATACGCAGCTAGATAGTAAAAATATAAAATTATAGATGTCGATGTTTATACAACTGTATGCACAATTGGTAAATGTTGAAACAAACAAGACCACATTTGAAAATTCTGTGGTTCGGCATTTATCTGCAGCAATAAACTCACTGAAGCAATATTTTCCGGATATGGATAATCGTCAGTCCAGTTCTTGGATATTAAGATCATTTACTACGGATGATAACATTATTCAAAACGAAGACCTATCGGCCAAAGTGGAATATATTGGACTACGCCAGAATACCACTTGCAGAGTAAAATTTCAAAATTATAATCTTAGCACATTTTGGTGAAAAGCTGGTGCCGAATATCCTGATCTTGCTATCCGAGCTTTAAAAATGCCAATGACAAGATGCGCTTTAAGCGAAATTAAAGCTAACATAAAAAAACTTGAAAAATGCAAAATAATACCAACCNAAAATTTCAAAATTATAATCTTAGCACATTTTGGTGAAAAGCTGGTGCCGAATATCCTGATCTTGCTATCCGAGCTTTAAAAATGCCAATGACAAGATGCGCTTTAAGCGAAATTAAAGCTAACATAAAAAAACTTGAAAAATGCAAAATAATACCAACTATTACGCTAACTATTTTTACTTAATTTATTGTTTAGGTATATAAAATTAAAATAAAATTGTAAGACTGACGTGCAATTTGTGATTCTTAAAGATATTAGTATTTGCTTGTGTTGTTTGTATTGATAACATTTTAAGGTCGGGTTAAAATCAGTTTTCCTAATAGGTCACAGGGGTAACAATATTAAAAAGGTTAGGAATCACTGCACTATGTACTGTAGATTATCGGGCGTTTTAGTGTACGACAAAAAGATACTGCAAAATCACGATTAAATATTTTAATTTAAATTGAGAATTCTTCGAATATGGAGCTCCAATTTCCTCTTTTTGATCTAGTTTACGAACTTGTTTTATATTTTCATTAAATCCAACAAAAATCTTATTGTCAACTGAATATTCAGTCGTTGACGCACCTTAATTGCGCTGATTGAATATAATGCACGAATATTAACTAGTGTAATTTGTAGACAATAGAGTTGTTTCGTTCAACGAATTACACGTTTCGGTGTTTCAAGATTCAATTTAACTAATACAAAATATGATATAATAAACGAGCTTTTTCTCGGAAGAAAAACAATCGATATTAATATTCACGACAGAATTAATTCGCAAATGATTTATTCCTTAATAAAACCATAACATTATCATGTAACAAAATAATAACTTTTAATTTCCGGCGTAGGATGGTTAAAAGCTTTTTAAACGTTACCTAGGATACCTGCTTTCTTCGGTACCTTCGGTGAAATACAGAGAGAACTTCATTTACATAATTATATACAACAGACTGTGCAAATAAATTTAAGATTTATTAACATGCACAGGTACAAATACATTCTTCAGATTACTTATTTGAATACAATTCCATTATATTTGTTTATTAAAATCAACATTTTCTTTCGCACCGACGTTACCTAAGATGGAACATTTTTTTTTAATTATCATCTTCATCAGGGTTCTCAGTCCAAACATTGGTTGGACACGCACCTCCACTCCTTCCTATCCTTAGTTAATTTTCGCATTCTTGGAAAACCGGAACTTTCCACATTTTCTTAACTATTTACGAATAGTAATCTAATGTAGGTCTTAAGGATGTTTGGGAGGTACAATCGGAGACCAGAGTACATAAAATTAGAAATTCGTGATTAATTAGGTTTTGCAGCATATCATGAGGTAAATAAATACTATCTATACTAAAAAAAAGTATACGGTTTGAGAGAAAATTTGGAATTTGACCAAAAACTTTGAATAAAATAAGAAATAACGAATAATATGGAAAATTTTTAACTGACTTTTGGCAGTGAATATGCCTTGATTTCAACTTCGAAACAAAAAAATATTTAGTTTCAATCTCTATTAATAATGAGCGTAAAACTTTTTAATATGTTTAAATAATAATTAAAACTTTAAAATTGCATTTATTTCAGACAATTATAAATATTATCACTATATTATCAAGTAAAAACGAGATTTTCAGCTAATTTTTCATTTTTTCCTCGATAACCATTTAGTGAATTTGAATAACCTTACGCTAAAGTGATTCTCCAGAGTTCAAGTTACTTATTATAAAAGTTTGAAATTTCTGGTAGCTTTTTTTCTGTTAATAAAAATAAATTTAATCTGTTCGGTTAACGAATCTCCACAAAATGACGTGTAAAATTACAATTTTTTAAAATTTCAATAACTTTAACGGTTTAGTGAATCGGTTTGTAATTTTTACAGGAATTTTAGAATTGAATGAGGAACGTTCTTCCAAATTTTTATTTGTCTCGTAACATTTTGACATACCTCCCAAACATCCTTAACCTGCCCTTCTTTACTCCTGTTTGCGCTTTTAGTATATCTCTAATTTATAACTAGTCCTTCATGTCAAAATTGGGGCTCATAAACAGTGAAAAAACATTTCAGGACTTAGGTTATGACAAGGGTTATGGTGAGAAAGACAGCATGAGTGAGACTGCTTATATATATATATATATCAGTACCATTTCACTGTCAAAGAGTCGCAATATCCTACTGATGAAATCGTTTTGGGATTAACAGAAGACAATCCCTGTTAGAGTATTCCAGTCTTGCATGGCAAACAGGGATTCCACGTGATACAGTTGTGGAGGATTTTAAAAGACAGTTAGTTCCTTGCATTTGTACTATTATCGAAATACAACATACATACACGACACTTATAGTTGGGATCTTCAAAACTGGCATAGTCCGAAATAAAACTGATGAATTTACTTTCTTCTTTCAACTTACTAACTAGACTAGAGCGGTTGCTGACAGGACGCCTATTTTCACTCACGACAGACGTTAGAAGGAATATCGTAAATATAGAAAAGAGATGTCAGGTAGGAATTGCAGCGGACACTAATAAAGAAAACGGAATAACATTACACCTATTGAGGTGTAACAGTACGAGATGTAGACAATCAGAATTTGAGCCAGTTGCCAGCATCGGACTTTAAGGAAAGTTCAACATTCTCAGGAAATTAGGAAAGCAAAAAGACACGTGTTTAAAGATATAACTCCAATCAGGCAGTTATAAAGCCGACCCTGATCTTTTGCGTACCTAAGCAACCTTTAACCGCTGTAGTACTTACTATTGTTCGGTTATCTCTATTCACTTTGTCTGTACTACTCATGAAGCATTTTCTAACTTAAAAAGGGCGTGTTCAAAACGCAGCAAATGACTACAGTCCCGAGTGAAAACAAGAAAGAAGATATGACAATTTATTGCGGACTTTCCCAATTTTGATCGTCACAACTATACCAGCTAGAAATGAAGAGGTATTGGAAAGAATAGGAGAACAGAGGACTCTATGGAAGTCAATAAAAAATAGGCGAGATAGGTTGGTAGGACACCTTCTGAGGCATGAAGGTCTAGTCTTAGACATATTAGAGGCAGAAACAGGAGTTAGGAGGGGTAGAGGTAGACCTATTACGTTAGATTACTGTTCACAAATAGTTAAGGATGTGGGCTGTTCTAGTTTTAGGGAAATGCGAAGTTTAGCTCAGGATAGGAAAAAGTGGAGGTACGTGTCCAACCAGTCTTAGGACTGATGACCTTATGATGATAAACTATACCAGCGTGTACTTCCGTTGCTTTTACGAGTTATACTGTATAAAATAACCAGCAGTGTATTCTTTCCTTACCCATGTTTCTGTTTAGACAGTGTTGGATATACATTAGAGGCACTAAGGGCTAGTGCCCAGGGCGGAAAATTCAGGACTTTTTTTCGCTCATCAAATGTTTCAAATTACCGTTTTTCAGTAATTGGACAGAAATATCTTTTAAATGAATCAACCGGTTGAGGTACGATCCACAGCATTTGTTAACGTTTGAAAAGCACAGATAGGGGAATACTAAATTTCGTCCCCATTTATTCCCACGGTTCTTAATAGAAGGTTAAAGGGTTCATTCCGCCTGGCCCTTTGGCTTTACATCAGAGTGTAGGTCGAAGGACTGACCGACTACTAGCATTACTAGCTGATAATGACCTTGATCCATAAGTCCATTAGGTCAGTTAAGGTCCAAATGTTTTTTCGTTAATGAAATATTTTGGTGGATGTAATTTACGGCAATCGTTAATTCAGATTTAACAATCCTCACAACAATTTGAAATTCGCACCATGTATAGAATAAATGCGGTGTGTACATGCGCAGATTTTAATTAATTTATAATTATTAATAAAATATTAAAAACGAATAATATTATGATGAAAATGATGAACCAATACTGACCTCAGGATAAAGAACGAAAATATGATAAAAAAATAACTATTTAATCGTGAATAAGGTGCTAAATTGCAATTTTTATAGAAAATTAAAAAAGAAGTAAAAAACAACAAAGGACTCAACGTAAAAAATATTGCACAGCTGGATTCTCTTATTACATTCTGGTAGGTAGCTGTATGGGAGATTTCTACCATTCATAGGCAAGCTTTTGACCATTGCGTTACTTTTGGTACAACTCTGGTATATGTAAAAAAGCATAACGGACAAATGCTGAATAATAATAACCAGGTAATCAAGCTCGGCTAACTGGCATGCCAATGCATTTACGACCTTTACTTATGCATTCTTATCACAGCGTACCTACATGACACAAATTACATCCACAAAAACATTTCTTTAAATGCATGCCGGAGGATAAATTGAAACAAGAAAACAAATAATAAAGGAAAATAACATTAATAGAAAACCACGTTTCAAGAACATAAATTTTGTTTAGTAAAATTTAATAACGTAAATGTAATTATCTGGTAATTGGCACTGCAAATTTGATTTCCATTCTAAAAATTGATGTATGGCGGCATATTACAGTTAGAAGTATACAAAAGATTTTCTAGAGTCTCCATTGGAATTGGACAATGTGTTATAATATTTTAGATGACAAATACTTAACTTTCGATTAGAACCATTGGCTTTTAGAGAAATATGAATGGGAGATTTTCAAATGACCGTTAATGAATGCAAAGAAGTGATTGGAAAATTAATTATTTAGAGGAGGGAATGAGTGTTCATATAAATAGGTTTTGAGGGATGGAAAGATAGATTCGAAGTAGAAAGGAAAAGACAAGTTTAGAAGTAAAAGAACTACTTTTGGAATAACAGACTTTCTGTAACAATTACCGTACTTAATTTTAAATAAATAAAGTAAATAAACATCCTATACAAATTTTACTACAAATGATTCTTGTAAAGTCAAGTATAAACAGTGCCAAATGATAATTCTCGCGATGGGCAGGGAAAAACAGCAAATACTATAAGTATAAACAATAATATCAAATACCAATCCAATCTTGATACCTCAATTAGGTTCTATGATCAAATCCTCGATCACAGATTATTCCTTCCAGTCGCAAATTCAAGTCTGTTAATAATACAAATTCATACTTTTTTATTTAAATATATTTGTCAATGTTTATTGATGAAGATAAGACGATATGTGTAAGACTGATTCTAAAATAATAATGTTAATTATCGATCAAAGTTTTTAGTTCGTGTAATTCCTCATATGTACAGTGTATCGAGAAATAAATACAAAATAAGAAGCTTTACCCAATGTTAGTCGCAATGTAGCATATCCTTTTACGAAAGAAACTACCGATGACGTCCATATATGAAAGCTAATAAGTTCGAAATTGTGATCCATTTCTGATAGTTTCTACGAATTACTGACCTAGAACTTAATGTTTTAATTATCAAGTTTTGCTGATTACAACCAATGTAGTCTTACGATCGTTACAATAATTAACCATAAATAATAGCATGCTTTCCTGATTGATTTTGAAATATCTACTGATATTTTCCAAAGTACAAAGAGCATTAAATTTTTAAGAATCCATTAATTATGATTACCAGATATCGATCGTAATTTCAAACTTTTAATTCTAAAACCATAGGTAGTTTCGATAAACCGCCGGCGGGTAAAAAATCCATTAGAACAATAAATAATTCATTACATAATATAAATGTCGTTTTATACAAGCACATTAATTTTTCGAATTAGATCAAGTAGATCAGTTAAGATCAGATAAGTTCCAGATTAGGGCATCTGAGTAAGGAATACATTATCAATTCTACATTAGGTACTCAATTCCTCAAATATATATATTGCACTTCATTAAGTATACTTGATACGGTCTTATGAATTTCTTTTTCAATATAATTATCAATTGTTCCTACTGCTGTTCTACAGAATACATCAGCTAACACTAAGCAAATTATGGCTATTTAATAGATAATTTATTACAAAGTAGCTACTTACTTAGCTTTATGATAAGACTGTATGTCAGTACGCATCCTTCAGGACACAATTTTTTGAAGTGAAACTTCTTTACGCACGGTAGGGTAAGTTCGTTTCATGCGAGTTGAAATGTAACGAAATCGTGCAACGAATGTCCCCCCTCTACTCGGCCACGTAGTCGAGTTCGTACTGAGGATCGCTTGAGCCGTGAGTGCGCTTCAATGCAACGTTCGTTACAGGCAAATAATACCATTAAACCAATTCCTTAACCCTTATCCCGGTATGTTTGTGTGTTTGAAGAAGTTTCACTTCAGTAGCGTGTTGTATAATTACACCGTGTATTTTTTTTTAATATCAAGTAGTTTTAAAAAAGGATAAAATGAAAAATCTATCATTTCCGTATAAAGAAGGTCAATTTATAATGGAATTGAAACCGTTTTGACTTCTCTAAACAAGAAGTAAACTATTCGGTAGTTTGTTAGTTTGCTTGTTATCTAATGGACTGTCGTATAATACTAACCCTTGATAAGCTTACAATTTATGGTTCAAACTAAGCCTTTTGTAAATACTACCTGAAAACATAACTGAGTTAACCCTCCCTTCACAACTTCATGTGTACAAGCATAACAATTTTTTATCATATACGGAGAAACTATAAGCCTATCTTACCCAAGTATTCAAAGTGTGTTAAATTTTCCGAAGGTGTCTGTTGCAGTTATGTATACCTAATACTTTAAGAGTTATCTTCAGAGATTCCAAATCTCACTATTAATCATCACAATTTCATTGCATATTTTACGAACTCACGATAAGAACCATTTACCTCACAATTTTCCTATCAATTCTATTAAAAATAATTTCTTAAAAAATTGTAACAAAAACTATAAAATTTAAAAATATAACGTCGTCATTTTCTTTTGCAAATAAATGAGTGTTTTATTTAGTACAATTTTTTTCCTTGGATCGTTTCCTACAACCGTGCATAATTCGTTTTCTGTTATTAATTATCGCAAATATGACTACTTTTAATACCCTATTCCCTGGCCTATGCAAGTATTAGTGTATAGCAGTGTATCACTAAACAACAGTTGTTACAATAATGTGACATAATACTTATTTACGGGTTTGAACCATGCCGCCGCTGTAGGTACGAAATCTTTGATTGCAAAGAAGACAATCCCCAAAATTGTACACGCAAAATAGCAGGCTCCTCCCATATCACAATTGCAGCATCCTTATCATTTGCAACGAGTGCAAACCTTACTTGAAGGTGATTTGTGTCGGTGGTTTCGAAAGAAAACTGCTAGAACCTACTTTTTTTCACAGGATATTGTTTACAGACAAATTTACTTCACGCTGGAATTATGAATTGTCAGAATAATCACTATTAGTGCGATGTCAATTCACATATCCTACATCCTTCGATTTCAAAAACATTGGAGACCTATTTGACTTTTTTGGTAAGTTTACTTACAACCACCCGCAGAAAAAGGAAACGCGCCTTGGCAATACGTCAATGGTGGTGTAGAAATTTGCTTTAATAAAAGATAGATGATGCTCATTTACCAATTTAAATGTTTTGTTTTATGTTTTTACATCTTTACACAATCCTGTTGTCATGCGCTTATTTAGTTAATTTATAATATAATCAGTATTTGTTCTAAATTGATTGTTTATCTTAGACGTTCGATAATCGGTAATGTTTACATTCTCCGTCGATGTAGCTACAGAGTTTTTATTGCAATACACCAGAGCCGGGTAAACTCGGCTCTTTTGACTCTCGAGTGCTCCTCAAGGATAACCAAGTAGCTCCTCATTGATCCTGCGAGTGCGAGTGAGATGATTCTTTTCTTTTCTCATCCCTTCAATTTCGTAGGTGAGTCCCCTCTTCCATAGCCAAACCCAACAGTTTTGCGAACGTAGTAACCAAAATTTTCGTAGGTATTATTTAAGTTGCGAGAGAGGCTTCGCTCGTCTACGGGATGAAGGGGCTTGATATGGGAGTGGAAGGGAGAAGAAAAAGACAAAACAAAATTATTCATTACTTCTTACTCTCTCGTACTCATTGAAGGGTATGGAGTGACTCAAACTAACCATATGTAGCGGTTCCTGCGAAGTTAAAGTTTGCCTGACTCTGCAATACACTATTCAGAAACCCCTAATTGCTGCTAATTCACTCACAGGGCCACCAGGGCTTCAAATTTTAAATGCGATTGCTTATTGCATCCAGCTTACACCCTCCAAAGCTCCGCATTTATTTCTGTTAGATCCTGTCTACATCGACACGATCTGGAACCACTGGTTGTCTCGTTATTTACTAACGCACCTTTGTAGTTATCTTCTTCTGTGTCGCAAGTCACAATTTAACAAGCTGTAGACATAAAGTAGCACCGCATATCTCGTTGAATTAATAAGGAACACTTACTTTATTGCATAAGAAGCAATCGAAGTCTATATTTGTTTCGTAATGCAGACAATAGCAATAACAAAGTAAACGTGAAACTACCAAGACCAAGGTTAAAAATAGAATCTATCCGTGTTGGTGTTATTATGACGCCTACAAGTAAATCCACATAATTTATTATTCCTATTGGCAGTTCAATAATTAGTCAATACCAATTAGTACATAAGATCACAAGGGCCTGCACCTAGGTTAAAGAAAAGGCAAGTTTTTCGGATTGCAATAATCTTATATTGTGTATATTACATAAGGTATATCTTATAACGAGTCTACGTTAAATAGGAACTCCTATCCTTATTTCCCATGTAAACCGCATGGGATAGCAACTACTTTACCAGTCGTTTCAGCTGAAGAGATATTTGATTCGTGCATTCACATTACAAATGCATACATAAGTACATAGTGGAGTATAATTTTGTTAGATAGAGCTATAATAGGCGCTTGAAATGTAAGAAACCAATCCAGTAAGCAGAAGAGAATGAGCTAGTTAATAATACACAACATCACTTACTATACATTGAATACAATAATCTATTCATGGATTGTCGCAATAATAACACGACATATATACATGTGTATATCTATTAACTACGGTCTATGTTTTTTTAAACCCCAAAAAAATGAATAGTAACACAATGAGTACTGAGCACTGTCATCATCATCATGAGGTCGTCAATCATAAGACTGACTGAACACACATCTCCACTCTTTCCTATTCTGAGCTAATCTTTGCATTTTCCTAAAACTAGAACAACCCACATCCTTAACTATTTGCGAACAGTAATCTAATCTAGTGGAGATGCGTGTCCAACCAGTCTTAGGGCTGACTACCTTATGATGATGAAGCTAATATAGGTCTACTCTCTCAACTCCTGTTTCTGCCTCTTACATGTCTCTGGATCAGTGGCGGACTAACAGGAGGGCGGAAGGGGCGTCCCGCCCTGGGCGTCCGGTCTTGGGGGGCCCCGAAATACCTCCGCGTTTCCCTGATCAAATCCTAAACAAGACTTTAAAAATGTGCTTAGTACCTTCATAATTTCAATCAAAAAACACTACAGCCATTTAGACGTTTTAAGCGGTACTAATATTATTTTAACTTTGCTGAACGCGTCCAATACGCAGGGATAGATAATTTAAGTCGAATTTAAATTTCACTTGCCAGATTTTAACGAAATAAACATAAACACTTATTTATAAATACAAATGTGAACTGAATGAAAAGCTTGCAATACAAAATTTTTTTTAGCTGGGGGGGGGGCTCATTCTGGTTTGCCGCCCCGGGCCTCTGACGGGCATAGTCCGCCACTGCTCTGGATAGACCTTCGTGCCTGAGAAGGTGTCCTTCCAACCTATCTCGCCTATTTTTATGTCTACTTCCATAGTCCCCTTTTCTCTTATTCTTTCTAATACTTCTTCATTTTTAACCTTCTCTCTCTACAGTATCTTCATCATTCGCCTGTAATACTTCATTTCGAACGCTTCTAACCTTTTTCTTTCCACTGTCACTGAACACCGTAATAGCCCGAAATCATTAATCAGCTGATAATTGTCCAAAGGAATATCTTCACCAACGGATTTGGCTAGAGGTGGTTACATTTTGTGGATGTACTGTAGTATACCATCACAGAAAAAAAGTAGCAGGGTGGTGGTCTCAGATTGTAAAAAAGGATCATTTCTATACTACCCATCAAATACTTTGCACTCATCAAAATGGTATACCCCCGTACAGAAGATATATTATTGATCAGCTACTGAATTTTAAATTATGATAGGAATATCGCTACGGTTATGTTTTGAGTTAAGAAACCGTTCATACCACAACCTCAAGATCCACAATCCCATAAACTAAAGGAAGGACATGACCATCACGACAAACTCACTTCGTTTGTGTTGTCTTTTCATACTGTGACCTTCATCAGCTCATGTTTCCGTCAACGACTTTAACAGAAGGCTGCTTTTATTCGATTTCTTAGTATTAAAATTGTTTTTTTTTTCTAAAGGGGGTGGCGGTCTAGAAAAGGTTGAGAACCTCTACCATATCCACCCAGTTTCCCCCTACGACCGTGGGCCCCATATTTTAAACAATTACGGACCTTTTACTTCTTTTTTATCAAAAATACACCGTCTCACACTCATCCACCACCATTTTTTGAACAATAATAAACCATCTTTGTAAAAAAATACAAAAATAAATAAAACATTACCCTACAAATAGGACTTACAACACATTTACGATTTTTGTTTAATCGTTTCTTGTGGTACATAGCTTATTCACGATCTGCCACTATTCATTCCACATATCATCAGCGCGCGTGATCGCGCTTTTTCACCGACTGAAATGAACTGTTGCTTTCTTTTTTGGGAGACCTGCAACTCATTTTTGAAGAATGTGTTAACAACAAAAGGCAGACGTCGAGTGCCAGGTGTTAAATGTACGTATTGTTACGACGAACGATACGTAGAACGTAGGTGGGTGGAACTTAAAAAAAAAAAGAAGTGAATTACTTTGTTGTATGCTAATTTAGTACTCGGGTTCGTGTAATTCGCATTAGTCGGTTAGATGAAAGGATGAATAAAAGCCTTTGTGTTAATATACAGTTCCTTAATACTTTAATTTTTGGTCGGGTCAAATCACCCGTTAAAGGGAAAACCTTATCCATTGTCAGATCACGTAAAGTAAATTTTCGCAAAAACAACAATTATCTCATATTAACGTCTCGTATATCTACCGTCAACAGTGTCTCATTGTCAGCTAATTGTAAGACAATTCAACTGGCTTGTAAAGTACAAATTGCATGCAGGGTGTAATACAAATAAGTGCGAAGCTTTGGAGGGTATGTAAACTGGATGCAATAAGGAATTGCATGGGCAAAATTCTTTTTTAAGAAAACCACAACAACTTACAATCCGAAGCCTGTCCTGAGCGTGAATTGGTAACGTAAGTGTGTATCAAATAGGGAACTGCAATAAAAACCCTACAACTACACCGATGGAGAAGATGAAGCAGTGCCAATTATCTAATGTCCAAGATATACAAACAATTTACTATTACACAAAACGCACCAAACATTTACCAAAAACCGCTGTTGAATTCGAGAAGGGTGCACGGCATTTTGATTTGCGTCACATCAACAGTGATATGTGTGTGAACAACACCCTACGGAAAAAATAATAGACACTGCAGCACTTTTCTGACGAAACCACTAGCACACATTCACTCGCGGCCGAGGATCAACTTCAAAAATGTCTTACACTCGCTGCAAATGATAAAAGGACCTAATGTTCCCTGTTATTTCCCGTATACTATTTTGACGGATTTCGTCCTCTACATAAAAATAAAATGAAGAAATCTAAAACTACTAACGTGTGTTAAAAAACTAATAAAAAAAAATCATCAGTAAAAATGTTCATTCATTGTTTATATGTCAAAGAGCTGTGGCACACGGAGTTACACATTAATTATAATTATTAATGTAAGAAATAAAAGCCTTACCTGAAATCAAGCAATTGTGAATTTTTTTATTTGACTCCTACGCATTTTTGTTTCCTTACTATATGAATACAGAACGAGCTACCAAGATCGACTTATCAGGGACTGTTCACAGTTTTACGTATGATAAAACTGAAGAGATTATAAACCCTATGTTCTTTCAAAATCTGATGATAAATTATAAACGTGAAATAATACGTTAGATTGTAAATGGTTCGTTGTAGTTCACAATTTTTCGTCATAAGTTTAATTTAGGCGTTGCACAATCTTGTTTAGTTTACATTCCATCCATGTGCTACTACTCAATTTTTATCGTAATTCGGCAACCTACGTTGACAAACCACGTCCAGGATCGGCTTCGGATTCTAACCTGTTGTAATTTTCTTTAAAAAATTTTTACCTCTTAACCTCGCTGCTGCACTCACCATACGATGCTCTCCGAAGCTCCGCACTTATTTCAGAAGCATCCTGTATACAAGGTGTCTCACGGTGACCACCCATTTGAATATTTCGGAAACTACATACTTCGATTCGAATTTTGGAAATTTGGACAATAGCGTCATTGGGTATGCTCTCCTCAAATTCGCCACTAAATATCTGTATCCCTGTATGTGTTTAACTCAATTTGAAAGTATGGACGGGAAGATTGAGGGTACAACTATACTTCGTTTATTATCTGTAGCGATGTGACCTTCAGTTTGACCGGCGCAAAGTAGAAAAGAACAGCACTAGGCCAGAAAAGGAAGGATACAACTAGCGACTAACCTCTTAACCGGTGAGGAGCGTATAATCCGTACAGTACAGCACCGAAAAATTGGCCATTTTATCCACTACAATTGCATTGCTGTTATTTGTGCCATTTACTACTGAAAATATCAACAAGATGTTTATTTATATTTGAAGACATATAGAAGGCTTTAACCCTTGTTCTCGACTCGCACTACTATTCATGATTGAACAAACCTTTTGGCGGTACTGTATGAAAAAGTATGTTTAATGAACAAGAGTCGAGAGTATAATAAGCTATTTTTTTTTAAACTTTTGGGTGTTTCATTTCCACCAGCCAGTATTGCTGATGATGGGCGGGCAGTCCCTCCGGATTACGCCGGAAGGTAGGGCGGAAGGGCCCTCTTCAGCCTGCTTTCAGGAATCGTGGGAATGCGTGGGTGGTGGTTCGGGGTAGAAAATTGAGACAGACGAAATGAAAACAGAAGAGAATGAAAGATTATCTGTGGAATATTACTATCGCAGCATTTACCTAAGTGATCCAAGGAAACCACAGAAAAACTTGGACCAAGGCAGACGGAACCGGCGTCCTCCCGAATGCTAAGTAATGGTTTAAACCTCTAGGCCATGCCGCTCGGTAGATAAAGTAAATGAAATATACCTTTATGAGAAAATTGTTGCTCCAGCTTTCTTACCGTAAAATAGAGAACCTACTGCTCTGATACTTTTTTTAAAAAAAATTAGTATTTCGAAAACGATAAATTTTAGAAGTAGAAAAGCGTTATAGAAGTCTACCTAAAATCATAACTAAAATTCAAAACCATCATAATGTACAGGGCGTTCTATTTAAAATAACGAAGTTGGTGTCAATTTCCGATACAACCAGAAGTGCTAGTTAGATGCCGTTATTTAAATTGAGGAGAGCATACCCAATAACGCTATTCTCTAAATTTTCAAAAGTCGAATCGAAGTAGTTTCCGAAATATTCTAATGAGTGGTCACCGTGAGACACCCTGTATACGATTCACTGACATTTTCTTTTCTAAATTTAAATTAGTCATCCTGTTTTGTACACGAATCAATATTTTTATGTTACTCTATGAATAAATCGCTTTTAGCGAATCGAATGCGACAATAATCGATCCTGCATAAGGTTAACCTAATTTTTTGAACGTTTACCTTACATGCATTTCGATTATTGTCAAGTCCTTTTCTGATTTTAAAATTTATATCACGCTGTTGTTCAATATTTATTATTTCAGTTAAAAGAACTGTTAAGGTTATCTACTTAGATCGGCTTAAGTCGTTTCTACTTATTTGGAAATGGAGATTGTAGGATCACGCTATCCTTACAGGGTGCCTGCAGTTAAATAGACAATAAATCTTAATCTTCGATAAGATAACATCAACTAAAGATGTACACCTTTAAATGAAAAAGTCACTTGTGCAAATTCTACATTTGGTTCTTATTTTTACAAGCAACTTGGAATAGATTATCTATCTATCTATAACTATAATACAAGAATTTGCACGAGGAATCAATATTTATACCGTGTTCGATGGAAATTATTAAGAACATATTTTCTCATGTACAATAATAACAGAAACAGAGTCGTAAATATTTAACGTCCCATTGAGGGAAATATTTAATGCAGAGGAGAAATTAAATTATATTTTAGAAAATCACCACATTTTTCTCTCGTATTTTAATAAAAGCACGACAATGTTAATCTCTTACTGTAAACGCAATTTTTTTCTCAAAAATATTTATGGAAATAATTGTTCAGTTATCGACGCTGAAGTGGGACAGTTGATCTATTGAGGGATAGTGACCAAAAAGCGTCAAAACGGCATAATAACTACGTATATCATAAATTGCCTTTTTGAATAGTATAAGCCTAGCCAATTCGTACAGTTTTTTTTTATCTACAGGCATACGTTTGTAACGCTTTACTTTACTTTCTGTAGCGATGTGATCTTCAGTTTGACCGGCGCAAACTAGAAAAGAACAGCACTAGGCCAGAAAAGGAAGGAGATAACTCTCGGCCAAACTCTTAACCGGTGAGGAGCGTATAATCCGTACAGTACTGCACGGAAAAATTGACCATTTTATCCACTACAATTACATTGCTCAAATGTGCTGTTATTGGTACTATTTACTACTGAATATATCAACGAGATGTTTATTTATATTTGAAGATATATTAAAGGCTTCAACGCTTGTTTTCGACTCGCACTACTATTCATGATTGAACAAAACTTTTGGCAGGTACTGTATGAAAAAGTATGTTTAATGAACAAGACTCGAGAGTATAATGAGCTTTTCTCTCTCTACCTATGATTTTACCAGCGCGCATCCAAGACATTGGAAGGGGCACATCGCTACAGAAAGTAAATGAAGAAAAACTAATAAAATTGTTGTTCCCTTTACATACATGCATACGTACATACATACATACATACATACTGTTTTCCATTTCTTCCGAACTCCTTGAGGTCAATTTATCAATTTCTCTAGCGTATCTGTCCACGATAATCTCGAGGTTCCGGCCTCTTTACATCTCATTACTGAGTCAATATCTTCATTCTTCCTTTAGTCTTCGATAAATTCATTATGGTCTTAGGATCCCTCAGGCTGATTATAACAGATCAATACCAGTCCTTCTTTCTTCTCTGCAGATGAACAATGTTTGTAGTTTTCCACGAAAGGTTTCCACTATATAATGCATCTATGAACTAATGAACTATAGACTGGCAGAAGGGTATGCTAATCTTACTAGGAGCTCTACATCGTATTAAAACTGTTCAGTTTCGTTAGTTTGTTGGTTACGGGTTTTCGGTTGCGTCTAATGTGCCTGTTGTAGATGTAGTTATCGCCGGTCCTCGTTTCTAGACGGTAGACAAGACAGTGGAAGTCGTATTGCTGAGTCTCGGGCATTTTTGGAATACACCCAGTGCCTCCTCTAGTAAAGAAATTATTAATGCTGTTGTTTTTTCTACCAAAAGTAATTTCTGTTAGTCGTGGACAGAGATCGTGAGTTCTCGCACTAATGGGGTTTTAGCTTTTCAATTTCTTCTTTCATTTCCTCAATTCGCGTCTCCTACTTAATTCTCTTTTTCTATAGCTTCCTTTTCTTGTTAATTTTCCTTTCTTCCATCATCCTTTTTACCTTAATTTCCTTGTTCGAGTTTCTCATAGCCGATGGAAACTGAAATTCGTCGATGACGTCTCTCTGCTAGACTATCCAGTTATATGAGGTTTCTTGGAGTAGTTCACACAAAAGTGCCCGATGGAACATTCTGGAATGTTCAATGAAATCATTTTCTACTGGGTTTAGACGTTTTAACTTTTTGACTTCTTGAATAGAATTGTTAATTCTATCAGTAAAAAAATAAGATTTTCAGTAAAATTTATCAACTTTATTCCTTATTCTGATAACTCCCTCTTTTGTATTACATACGTACATGGTGCATTGTTTTTATTAGATCCGCTAAATTATCTGTGACGATTGACGTGGAGGAATTACTGCACTCACGTCGTTAATAAAAACCGTTTAAAAACTGTAAACACGATCTTAATTTCAGCACAGAAGCAAATTTATAGACTGATACTGCGACTTTAAAGCATTGTTAAGGATAATAAAGTAAGTACGTAAAAGTCAAGAAACTGTTACCAAGTTATTAAATCAGTTTTATCAATCTCCTTGAAGAACTTTTCAACACCACCGTCTCGCTCTATCGCTACATTACCCTTGGGTTGAATAAATGTCATGCTAATATAACGAACGAACTCTCGGCTTATATCACCCTCGTACAATCTTGCTCGAGTGGCCAAAAAGATTGAGTCCACCCTCCAGGCTTCCTATTTATCTGACTGACGTGACATTAACGTTGTTGGCTTAATCTTTTGGAAATCCTTCCTGTTACAAGGGACCAAGCCCGAGTTCGTTGCAACGTCTTTTCAAAAGCTTCTGATGCATATATACATGATATGTACAAAAAGAAAATAGAAATGTTGCCCGTCTCGAGCTGCTATCATTTTCCCACATTTCATTTTATATTGCGCAGAATAACGACGTTTGCGAAGGGTAGATAAAGTATGTTAAGTCAGAGGTTTCTCATCCCCCTCATTACCAGAACCCTTGCAAGGGTAATGGTCCTTGCTTGATAAATATTATATTTAATATTGCCCGGTAATATTGATATTTCTAAATAATACTCTTGGTGTTTTCAATGTGATAAATGATTTCCTATTGAATTGGGTTAGATTCTTGATGATAAATATAAAGTTGTTGATCAGAGGATATAGAATCCAACGAATACTGTCAAAACGAAATGTTTTTATTTCGCAACGTTTCGTGTTATGCTGACACCTTCATTAGCGGCTTTTAAAGTAAATGTTATCAAAAGTATTGTATCCTTGTCGTATCTCATTCGTGCAAATTACGAACAAAATATCAATCTTCTTACAACAAATTTAGTAAAACAACACCATTAATAAGATTAAACTTATAAATTAGTAAAAGTTAAACTGTAAAGAAATCAAGTCCAGTCTTGAATATGTGAAACAAATTAGTTCACCATCATCATAAGGTCGTCAGTCCTAAGACTGGTTGAACACGCATCTCCACTCTTTCTTATCTTGAGTTAAACTTTGCGAACAGTAATCTAACCTAGGCCTACCTCTACCCCTCCTAACTCTCGAGTTGAGGTGCGTATCCAACCAGGCTTGGGACTGACGACCTTATGGTGATGATGAAGCTAATATAGGTCTACCTCAACCCCTCCTAACTCCCGTTTCTGCATCTAATATGTCTCTGACTAGATCTTCATGCCTGAGAAGGTGTCATACCAACCTAACTCGCCTATTTCTTATTGACTTCCGGAGTCCTCTACTCTTTTACTCTTTCCAAAACCAATTCATTTCTAACCTTCTCTATCCACGGTATCGTCATCATTCGCCTGTACTACATGTGGTGTTACAGGCGAATGATGAACGCTTCTAACCTTTTCTTTTCCGCCGCGCCTACTGTACATGTTTCGCATACGTACAGCGCCGTGCTCCAAACATACACCTTCAACAACCTTTTTCGAATTTCTAAATTCACCGTTCGTGAGCATAGAAGTGATTTCTCTTTATTGAATGCTACACGACTCTGCGCTATCCTCTGCTTTATATCCCTACTACTCCTTCCATCTTGACTTATCCAACTTCCTAGACACCTAAAATCAGCCACTTCTTCTAATTTTTCGTCTCCTATCTTTATAGTCGCTGTTTCTCTACTTTTCTTCCCCTGCATACCAGTATTTTTGTTTTACTTTTATTTCTTTTCATATAGTATTGTTTTGTCAATACCGCTTCCATTTTATTTAAAACTATCTCTAACTCCTCCTTGCTAGATGCTAATACTGCTATATCAGCTGCGAATCTAAGTATACTAATTTTTTGCCTCTGTATACCTATCCCTACAGTTGTACTGCCTTTAATGATGTTGATCGCGTCTTCGATGTATAGATTAAAAAGTAGCGGTGACAGTGTGTATCCCTGTCTGACTTTCTTCCCAATATTTACTTCTCTACGTTGCAGCCCCATCTCTGTAAGTGCCTGTTGCTCTTTATAAAAACTTGGAATCACTATTCTATCTTTGTAACTCATCCCTATAATTTTAAGTATATTTAACATCTTGTCCCATTTAATACTGTCAAAAGCTTTTTCTCTTTTGAAACATTTGGGTTCAATTTTATTTAATCAATCATGCAGTTTCACAAAAATTGCTTCACTAACATTTTTAAGCTGTATTAACCAACTTTTTATTAAGTACATATAATTAATTAAAATAAGAAATATTTGTTAGAATATATAATATATGCACTTACTTTGGTAGATTTTTTTTCAATTACACGTTATTAATTGAATAAGCTTATACATTATAGCTTCCGAGGTATAGTGTACTGTCATTTTGCCACAAAACTCAACAAATTGTACTGTCAGTTCCTTTAACTTCGTTTTCGCTAACTTTTTTCTATTTAAAAACACATAATATAATTCTCAAAATCAAGTTATAGTTATCCGCAATTGTAATTAAGAATACTAGGGACCCCAGCATAATCACCTCGTTTACCCATTAATTAAAATATCTTCCATACTAGTCTCTAATATGGCTGAACATGTCACTAGACCTGGTTTGTTTACATTTTAACTTTTAACTAATTTGTAATATTACAACGTATATTTGATCTTATTATTGTTGTTGTTTTACTAGATTAATGTAAGAAGATTGATATTAATACGGATACAATAATTTTTATGACTATGTCGAGAACATTTATTTTAAGAGACATTCAAAAACCGCCATTTTTATGTTTTTTTGTGATTCTGTACAAAATAATTGCTTCGAATTGTTGATCTAATACACAAACATACTTTTTTTGGCCTTCAATTATTAATACCTAAAAAACCACGGAAATTTGAAGAAAATGGATAGGTTTCGTTCCTATTACCTGAAAAACTTGTCAAATACCCAGAGTACCGTTTTGCTTATTTTACTGAGCTATATTTTATTTCTTTTAATACTCCTACCAATATATTTTAAATAAAGACAATAATTAAAAACTAAACCAAATAGATTTCATTCATTAATTTCTCATTTCGATTGTCCCATTATTTTCAATTATCTACACAAAACAGCTTTTGTGAAAAAAAGACGGACAAGCACAGTAGTGATTTTAATATATGTAAAAGAGGTGTTACGTGTTACCTCAATTTGTTAAAAGAAAATTAATTGCTTCAAGTCATACTATATCTAATTTTTGGTAAGGAAGCAATTAGAATTGCTATTAAGTCACCACATTGAGAAAATATAATTGTAATAAATTAGCTGTCGGATATTTAAAGCTCAATACATAAATTAATATGTTTCGATAAAGGTTGCCACAGATAGCAGACTGATATTCTAAAGTAAAATATTATGTTAGATTGAACATTTAATTACATCGCTTTGGATTCTTTCTCTTGAAAGTAAAAACAAATTGAGTGTATTACCTAATATAATCTCACATAACGATATCAACACGTAAATTTAATGTCAAAGCCGATCGATCATCCGGTACTATTACAATATGAATTACATTAACTAACCTATTAAAAAAAAGATCAATAAATAACGAACTGAAAGTCTCGCTAGATTTTAGTAATTTCAGTATTAATAATGCAGAATTACTGATCTGTGTCTTTGCGCATACTCTCGTTAATAGCCGCATTGACTGAAATAAATTTATTAGGTTGGTTTAAATAATTTTTTTTAATCAGCTAGGCAATTTCACAAAAATTGCTTCACAAACATTCAAAGTTATATTAACCAACATTTTATTAAATACATAGAATAGTTTGGAATAAGAAATATTTGTTGAAATGTACCAGAAATGTATGAAATATAACAATTGCATATAATTCCTAGAAAATGTAAACAATACCGAGGCTTTTTAGAAAACACTACAAATGGTGCAGTAAACGCCATCTGTAGCACGATGCTACATTTTAGGATTACGTATGCTCCAACAAGGTCCACTTGTGTGGATATCTACTTACTGAAAACGAATCCCGGCGTAGCCAACCTCAACGTGATAGGCACGTTAGCTTAATCGACTAAAATAATTCGAAGTGGTCTGCATTCTGTCGAAACTGCCAGACGCGGATCGCGATTTCGATCTTTTTGGATCTCATCAGCGCGTCGCAGGCAGCTTCGACAGAACACAAATTATTTTAATTCCGAGGCTATTTAGGAAATTTATAAAATATTGTTTCAAAGATTTTTTAATACATACATATCCTGGGAAATGTATATGTTACCTAGGAATTGTACGAAATTCCGATATTATACTAGGAAGTGTATAAAACTAATGCTTTCTGCGAATAAAATTTTGAACAGCACGACGTGGATACGCACTGATACGCGATCGGCTGATCGGATGACGCAATAGCCTCCCCTCGCTCAGCTATCACAGCTTACACATTGACATATTGAATGTAATACATTTCCAATTGCTATTTAGGAAATGTATAGATTTTCTAGGAAATGTTTTTAATAAAATTTATTTCACACATTTCCGTGCTATTTTAGGAATTATATCCATTTCCTAGGAATTCTATACAATGACGGATTACACACATTTATGTTAACATGTACAATATATGCATCTATTTTGATGGTGATTTCAATTAAACTTTGTTCACTGAATAAGCATTATTGTGTACTATGGTAAACATTTTGCAGCAAAACTGAACAAATTGTGCCAATTCCCTTGACTTCGTTTCTGCTGATTTTCTTCTATTTACGAATACATAAAATAACTCTCAAAATCAGCTTACAATTATCCGTAATACCAATTAAGAATGCTCGGTATTACTGTACATCCACTTCGCTTACGCGTTAATTAAAATATCTTGCACCGTTTATGGTCATTATTATTTTTTACTATTCCTTTTCATTATTAAAGAGACAAAATAATATAATGTAGCTTACAGGAAGAACAATAACTCAGCTCTTGGGCTTTGGACAACAACAGTGAAAATAATATTCCAGTTTACAATACAACTTATTAGATAATAATTGTTTACTGTATGGGCAACACCTCCCATTTTTTTGAAATTTTAGTATGTTGTACAGAGTTCATCATACTGATTAAGAGTATACACAAGGTTATTTATTAGGGGGTCGTCACCGAATTCCTTTTTATGGGAATCCATCTCCAACCATACCAGAAAATATGAGGCAGCGCATAAAAAAGCTTTAAGAATCGTAAATTCAAGATCCACAAATGTTAGCCAATCTTGCTGAAGACTTGGAAAAGAGTATACTGTAGCAAGTACGAGTGTGTTTGTGTGCGATCGGGCACACGTGTGCGTGAACGGCTTATCGATTCACCGACTAGCCGCGGGCGCCTTTCTTCGTGTGCGCTATATTTGTAAATGTGTGTGTCGTACCTGCGTTAAACAGTTCAAACAAAAAATAAACTATCCGGATGTTTTCAGATTGTTCCAGATAGTAAACAAAAGAGTATTTCAAGGAAGAGACGATCGCCGAAAAGGAGGAGAAATAAATTGACCGTTGCAAAAGCAAATCCAGAAATAAATAGTGATATATCAACAGTAGTGTAAATAAATAGAATAATTCATAACCTAAAGTTTAGTAATAATTTAATAGTGTTTTTAAGTTCTTTAATAATTAGTCTAAATAAATAGTTATTGTCGTTATCAGTCTTAGAAGTAATTTTGTATGTAAGTATGTTGTTGGAGCGCAATTCATGATGCATCGTTTGAATATTGAAAAAACAATTTTGTTATTCGCAGTTTAAACTTATAAATACGTGCCTGCAACAAGGAACTTTATTATCACATTATGTAGGTTTTTCCTAGGCAGGTATCGTCCCTTCGCGCTGGTCATCAGATGGGTCGATGATCTTCCCATCCATAAACAATTTTGTGATTGTAGTCACGTAGGCACTAACCATAGCTTAAGGTCAAAAACACCCCACTAACATACCTCCACCCCCTATATTTGTTGTTCTATTTAAGCATCTTTTCTATGTAATAAGCTCATTACGTTCAACCATTACGTTCAACATTACGTTCAAACATTACGTTCAACCATTACGTTCAAGCATTTAGTTCAAGTATCAATCATCTTTTTAGTTCATTCGTTGTAGTTATCTTTAAGTATTTTTTGGTGTTAGTTTTAGTGTATGGTGTTAATAAAAGTTGAAAATTCACATTGGTTATTATTGCTCGTTCTATCATTCTAAGAAAAACCACCGATAGAAAATATTCGACCGCTATTTCCTAAAATATCGGCTTCGGTAAATTAATTTTTATCGAAGAGGGTTTAAGTGTTCCTTAGGAAACAATCTAGGCCAGCAACACACCCGCAACAATCAACATATGTTAAGAATCAGGCGGTCATTATTTTGAAATTCCACCACTCCATTACTTTTCTTCTTTAAACTACCCCATAAATCTTAAGTGATATTAATCTTATATAATTCTGACCTGTCAAAATGTCTTCTTCTTTTTTGATTATTTAGTTCACACAAGTGTCAATTTGAAAATAATGCGAGATTATTCATCACATGAACGACAAATGCTTGACTGATATGAATCAAAAATTACTACAAATAACGTAATGAAAGCCATCTGTAGAATACTACATTTTGTGGGATTCATAAATGTTTAACTCTATTGAAGTAGAAGTTCTCACTAGAGTTTTTGTTCAATTCATTAATGATCAACTAATGTTGGTCATCAACTAAACTTGACCCGTGAGAATGCGCCTGTTCCAAACAAAAAATAGGCAACATGTGCAGTCGTGAGCTAAAAAATTATCCGGAGACTGCTCGGAAATTGCGTTTTTGAACTTCTGTTCTACTAAAATGTTTTCAAATAAAGGTAGTAACGAATTTGGTTTGATGTTTTTAATAAAGTTTCCTACATACTAACTACCAACTTTAAATATACTTAAAACTAGAGAACAACTAGCAAAGGGGGTAGAGTCTAATTGAAACATTTCATGGTGGTGGATAAATGTTGGGATTTCCTGAATGTCGTCATAGACGAGAGGGTGTCGAGTGCAACCAGATATAGAAAATTTCTGAGAATGAATAAGAAAGAGCTAACACTTAGCCAGGTTTTAGTGACAATCACAAAAACATAATTTATACTACCAGGAACTATTTGAATTGCTTTCGTACATTTTGTCTGTGTAACAATGATAATATTCACAAAATATCATAAAGCTAAACGATAGAAAAAGGAATTTATGGCCCAAACAGTTTAAAAAATATTATAAAGTTGAACTGACCAAAGCAACAAACAAATTTGAAATGTAATGAAAGTAAAGAATTACATTAGATCTAACTAAACGGAAATATTTTTGAATTAAAATAATTGTAAAAATAGTAATATAATTAATAGCACTTAACACAAAATAAGAAGCATACGACTGTTTGTGACATACTGTATATGTGTTTTATAGTAAACACAACATATGAAGCATACGACCGTTTGTGACATACTGTATATGTGTTTTATAGTAAACACAACATATGAAGCATACGACCGTTTGTGACATACTGTATATGTGTTTTATAGTAAACACAACATATGAAGCATACGACCGTTTGTGACATACTGTATATGTGTTTTATAGTAAACACAACATATGAAGCATACGACCGTTTGTGACATACTGTGTATGTGTTTTCTAGTAAACACAACATATGAAGCATACGACTGTTTGTGACATACTGTATATGTGTTTTCTAGTAGAAGGCCAAAACAGAAGAGCATAGGTCAAATTGTTACCTGAGAATGTACGTACCTTATAACGTCAGAGACGTGAGAGAGCAGTTAGCGTCCCCAAAAATAAAAAAGGAAAAACGCAATCTTGTGTTAAAAACGAACGAATGAAAATTTAAGGAGCAAAGTTGGTGTAGAAAGTGGGCGCCGTAAGATGCTGGAAGGCACTTAGGTCATGAAAACGCGAGAAAGATGTTGATGTTCCGCCTTGCGTCCTTATTTTAATCACGTTCCTCGCGAACTAACAACAGGAACGAACCCTGAGTCGACGGGTGCAATGAATAAAAAATAAGCTTCGGCCAAAGCGGACCCAAAAATAAATCCTTGTAAACCACGAACACGATGTCGTCGGGCTTAGGCACGTACTTTTCCTTTACGTGAAAATATAGCACAAGAAGAAGAACGACGACGACGACGACGACAACGAGAACGAAAGCATCTGCAAACTGAACAACGTTCTCCGGATTACGATGCTCTTTCGAGCGAATGATGATGACAACCTTAACGAAATATTTCCGTCTGCAATTCTTTAAACTACGTACATGCTTCTGAAATTCCAATAGAAGAAGAACATCTCACCGCCAGTGGCGGCTATTCAGTTTAAAAGAAGGCGATGAATTTCTTCACCTATTTTCTGGACAGCACATCGAGATTTATTATTCACAAAATGGATACATACAAGTAATTTTTGTTTTCGGTAAAGGTCTAGATGATGGGGTGGGGAGATCGGAAGACGAGGTCTCCCCCACCACTGTACCATAAAAAGTTCGTGGCGGCCTCACCCCCATAAAAAGTTATGGGGATTCAAAGTTAATAAATATGCCAATTTTTATACATTTCTAGGCATGTAAATATTTATATAGTCATTCTTAAACAATATTCAAAGGTAAAACTAATGAAAAATACATAAAAATATTAAGAAAGTTATAT
>NW_020442454.1:1056517-1067074 GCF_000699045.2 Agrilus planipennis | reverse complement strand
CAAGTGACCACCCTCTTTCGATCCCCCACCTCCACCCGCTTGAAAATAATGTTTTATTTGAATTATAGTGTATAAAAATTGTCAAAATAATCAACTTTCAACCCCCATAACTTTTTATGGGGGTGAAACCGCCGCAAATTTTTTATGGGGTTTTACTCAGGTGACCACCCTCATTCGATCCCCCCTACCCTCTTTCGATCCCCCTACCCCCACCCCATCTACCCCCCATAACTTTTTATAGGAGTGAGACCGCCACGAACTTTTTATGGTACAATGGTGGGGGAGACCTCCTTTTTCGATCCCACCCACTCATCATCTAGACATTTACCTTCCTTTCATTACTTTTTCTTTTACAATAAATGCGATAGTCAAAAGGTGTGGTATTTTCTGGAATTGAAAGTTGATGGTGGAAGGAGAAAAAGCAAGTTCAAAATATATACAAAATGTATCTAAAAAGGGTTTTTAGATTAGACAAAGGAAAACCAAGTTATGTTTTTAGAAGGGAAATAAGATGTGGGAAGTTAGTAGAGGAAGCTAGAAAAAGAGTAGTTAAGTACTTACATAAGTTACGTAAGTAGATATCAAAAGAGAAATATGGAGGAGGAGGAGAATACTAGCAATAGGAATAAAAAGGAAAAAGAGGAGGCATTAAGGGAATTGAAATTAGATCAAGAATGGGAGTTAGGTGTAGCGACATGATAACAGGTGATGATATGAGCAATATTGATAAATCAAAGTATGTAGGATGCATAAAGGCTTTGATAGGGAGCATTGGCAGGAGGATTGTGTGTTAGGATATTTGAAAAGAAAAAAAGAGATGGATGTGACAGCAAAATTTACAATGGGAAAAGAATGTATAGGATCAATGAGGATGAAAGGTTATGTAGAATATGTAAAGTGAAAGAAGAAACTTTGCTGGGACTGGGATGAATGTAGTGTAGTGGAGATGATAAGTGAGAGCAGGAATGGTCAGATGCGATTAAGGCAGAATGGGCAAAGGATAACAACGTACGAAAGAAGAAATAATATTTTATGTTTAATTAACTGAATTGTCTTATGGGAAGAATGTTTGGTTAGAATTGCTATGTATATTTAAGAATACTAGGGACCCCAGCATAATCACCTCGTTTACCCATTAATTAAAATATCTTCCATACTAGTCTCTAATATGGCTGAACATGTCACTAGACCTGGTTTGTTTACATTTTAACTTTTAACTAATTTGTAATATTACAACGTATATTTGATCTTATTATTGTTGTTGTTTTACTAGATTAATGTAAGAAGATTGATATTAATACGGATACAATAATTTTTATGACTATGTCGAGAACATTTATTTTAAGAGACATTCAAAAACCGCCATTTTTATGTTTTTTTGTGATTCTGTACAAAATAATTGCTTCGAATTGTTGATCTAATACACAAACATACTTTTTTTGGCCTTCAATTATTAATACCTAAAAAACCACGGAAATTTGAAGAAAATGGATAGGTTTCGTTCCTATTACCTGAAAAACTTGTCAAATACCCAGAGTACCGTTTTGCTTATTTTACTGAGCTATATTTTATTTCTTTTAATACTCCTACCAATATATTTTAAATAAAGACAATAATTAAAAACTAAACCAAATAGATTTCATTCATTAATTTCTCATTTCGATTGTCCCATTATTTTCAATTATCTACACAAAACAGCTTTTGTGAAAAAAAGACGGACAAGCACAGTAGTGATTTTAATATATGTAAAAGAGGTGTTACGTGTTACCTCAATTTGTTAAAAGAAAATTAATTGCTTCAAGTCATACTATATCTAATTTTTGGTAAGGAAGCAATTAGAATTGCTATTAAGTCACCACATTGAGAAAATATAATTGTAATAAATTAGCTGTCGGATATTTAAAGCTCAATACATAAATTAATATGTTTCGATAAAGGTTGCCACAGATAGCAGACTGATATTCTAAAGTAAAATATTATGTTAGATTGAACATTTAATTACATCGCTTTGGATTCTTTCTCTTGAAAGTAAAAACAAATTGAGTGTATTACCTAATATAATCTCACATAACGATATCAACACGTAAATTTAATGTCAAAGCCGATCGATCATCCGGTACTATTACAATATGAATTACATTAACTAACCTATTAAAAAAAAGATCAATAAATAACGAACTGAAAGTCTCGCTAGATTTTAGTAATTTCAGTATTAATAATGNACGATTTTCCTGCTTTTCCATTTTTACGAAAACCACAGAGGCGTCTTGTTCAGCGTGCTGTCAAACCTACACTAGCAAGGAGATCGGGCTGAAACTATAGCTACAAGCTATCCAAGGATGGTACTATAGAATGTCACCTCAAGGTAGGCCTAGTGGCGTCATCTCTTGGTTAGGCCGGAAACTTATCAATCCACCCTCGTATGTAACCTGCTTACAGATTTGTAACGTTTTAAATAGCCCCTGTAGTTGCCTTAATGTAGGTGTCCAAGTTAAGAGCTAGACGTGTGATCACCGTACCACAGTATAAAGATTCTATACAGTAGGTTCACTCCTTTGATCTGCCTATAATACTCTCATTTTTTATAGGCCACCATAAATTAACTTTATGGTACGCGAAACTGCCATTCACGTATACATAAATACCAACAAAAAAGTCCTTCTAAGAACCAACGCAATGAGAAAAGCAAAAATTATACAAAACTGCGGAAATAATTGACCAGCAGTTAAATTAACATAACCTAGCTGTTTTCAGCTTAATCTATGATTTGTCAATATTAACTTGAGATGACGCCATTTACCTTAGTGACGTGATAGATCGTGTGCCTCAGTTTTTCTTTTAAATCAACTGTACAATAATTTATTGCTAGTTTACGTTTCAGATGTGATAGTATGAGTCTGAACCGGGGATGTTATGAGGCTCCGTATCCGTAACCGAAACTCGTAATTCCGAAATAAAAATCTAAAGTCTAAATTATAATGCCTAATGTTTTTTTCTGCGGTTGTAGTACCAAATGATAACACATTAAATAAGATATTTAAATAATGGGGATTAACATTAGAATTACTTGTAAAATGGCTAATAACTAGGTTTCTATCTTTCGTTCTTCGTTATATATACAGCTAGACATCCCGGAAGTAACATGTTAATAAGTTCTAAACCTCAACATCAGTTTATATCATGTCATGAAAGTACTGGTTCGAAATCAATGTCTTCCATTCTCTTGTATTCTTGTACAGAGAACCACTTCCGTTATTGTATAGATGTTTGACACCTGAATACAGAATTTAACATCGACCGCAAGATAACCTTTACAAGAGAGAGCAACTTCAAATCATCCTCTATACTTGTCACAACATATACAGGGTGTAATAGGAATAAGTGTCGAGCTTGTACGTAAATGTTTGTACAGGGTCTATTCAAAAAGTATCGCGAATTTTGTGTTATTTTCAAAAATTCCTCGTTTATTCATGAATATCTATTTTGTCTCCTTCAAAGTAATCCCCACCAGTTATTATATCCTTATGCCAACGTTTCTTCCAATCCTCGAAGCACTTCAAAAAATAATTTTTTGTGATCTTATTCAGGTCCTCCTTCGATACAGTCTTTAACCCCTCAATCGTAGCGTGGTCTCGTCCTGTCATGGGTCTCTTCAGTTTCGGGAACAAGAAATTCACAGTGGACCAGATCTGGGGGACTACGGTGGTTGCGGCATTATTAGTGTGTTGTTTTTGGCCAAAAATTCGCGCACAATTGCTGGGGCGATATTTGAGCTGGGGTGTTATCATGGTGCAAAAACCAATGTTTGTTCTTTCACAAATCCGGGTGTTTCTGGACGATTGCTTCGGGCAAATTGCGCACAACTTGCAGGTAATATTCCTTATTGACCGTTCTACCCTGCGGCAGCTTCCATTAGGATGATTGAGCTTTGGTTTCCACGTCATAACCATAAACCCATGATTCGTCACCAGTTATGACCCTATGGAGCAAATTTGGGTCATCGCGACTCCAACAGCTCCTTAGTAATGTTAATGTGATGCTATTTTTGGTTGAAATTGAGCAATTTTGGTTCGAATTTTGCAGCAACCCGTCTCATGCCCAAATCATAGGTAAAAATGATAAAAATTCGATGAACCATGACATTGAACCCGGAAAAAATATCGATCCAATATTTTAGATTATCCATTTCTAAGTTTGGATTTTTTTGGGCTCTCTTCAGTTAAATTTTTAAGCTTCTGTTACCTTCAATGACCAATGTGAGCAACTTTCATCATTTTATATAATGTTTGATCGGTGATACCAGCAAAATTTTTAATGGTAAAAATGTACTTTGCATTTTACAAACAGAAAATACAAAATGCTTTTCTCAAAAAAGTTTTTAAANGCAAAACTTTTAACGCCAAAAATGTATTTTGCATTTTATAAATAGAAAATGCAAATATTTCAAATAAATTACATCTCTGGATAATAATATTCCTAAACAATCCACTAACAATTTGATTGGCCCCAAATTGTAGATAAATATACAATGTATAAATTTTATAAGCAAAGTTCAGTAAAGAAGTGAAATGTGAATACATATAGCTTCTTTCATTTTTCAACACCACTTGGATTCTACTTTAGGACATTAAATAATTGTCTGAATATGACTCCAGGGATTTCTCAGTCATGCAGAAAAATACGAAGTTATTTAACGACATCTAGTTTAACTTTAGTTACTGGCAGTATCTGAAGTACATAAGACAGTGAATATGAAAAATAAGTATACTCCAGAAATAAATACTCTTGGCATTTAGAAATTGATAAAATCATGCAATAACGAATACTCAAAAGTATAAAGTAGAATGACAAGCATTGGGTTATAAATTAAGAAACTAAAAATCCAAATTGCAATTTGCACGAAAGTTGACATGCAACTACACTACAAAACATGCACATGAAACAAACTATGCTGCACGCTACCTTATTCGGTTTCTTGTCATACGTTTCTTTTTTTAATTTCTGAAATGTGAAAAGTACCTATTCATAAATGGAAATTTTAATTATAAGATCAGTTACGTTCTCAATGCTCTGAACAGTTAAATTAAACACATTTCTATCACTATAGAAATAGTGAAACAATAAGTGTACAAATAAATAATAATTAGTACCCACCCAATTAAGATCAAAAATACTTTTCAATTAAGAAGAGCATCAAGATAAAGAATACGACGAAATTGAATAACTCATCCCAATATTTTCTAATAATAGCAGGCTTTCAAAGCAATAACACTCTGGATCTATTGGGATCCGTCAAATGGGCATACACCATCTGGTGGCAAAATTTATAACTCGAATGAGGGAAAAATTTACATAGGAACTGTGCACGCAAATTGTAAAATTGTTTATTAAAATAATAAAACACGTTAAAAAAGTAAAAATTTTTTTGATGATGGAGTCGACGAAGTTTTCTTCTAAAGTTAAATCAAATAAAAAGTTAATATGTTCAGTGAAAAGCTGCAATAGCACTTCAGACATAGATCTTCACTCTTCACCTACATTAACTACTTTCCAATAAAAACTAACCGTTTTATATATGTAAAAAATATATTCGGAAAATTAGAGAAAAAAGTAAACTAATAGAAGCTTGGATGAAAGCAGTAGGTATCAAAGAAGTGAATTCCGGAATAAAAATTTGTTCACGTCATTTTAATGCACATGATTATATTTCAGCAAGTATTTACCATCAGCCATAACCTTAATATTTAAAACTAGAATCATACTAAAATTATAAAGTGAGAAATTATTTATTCCTGTGTAATTGATTTAACACAATTCTAATGATACGATATAAGTATTTTGAGGTTAAGAACCTACCTGCTGCAATACAACAAAGTTGCAATAATGTGTTTGCAACGTTCTCTTAAATCGGCTTTGCACGTGCAAGTCATTGATATGATATTGCTTAAATCACCCAGAATCACCTCACCAATTATATAACGTGAATCACTTTTTAAATCCGAAGTTTGTAAAAAGTAGGCAGTAAACTTGACGGAATTTGAAGGCTAGCTTCCGGATTTGTTATTTCCGAATTTTATAATGTGATTGGCATTAAAAACACGCTCACCTTCAACGAAATTTCCTTTCCGAGGCTTTGTGTCAGCCCAATCACATATTGTGTCAATACTTATCATTTTATCGTAATTTAAAAACTTGGAAATTGCACGGTACACTATAGGAACTACGATAAATTTTCCCTAATCGGCGCCATGTTTTTAGGCTCTTCCCATTTGACGGATCCCAATACACTATAAATATTTTTACGTTTTGACAAATATATTTACACTATTACGATAACCCTCAAAACAGAATTCAAAAGCTTTGTTAGTATCAGATTAGTATCAATACATAGGTCACTCAATAAGTCTTATCGTTCAGTATAATTGTTGCACGTTTATTGACTATTCTAATACCTACATACATACATACATATAGTACACGTGTACATATGTTTACAGGTCAAATACTGTCAGTAGCCGCTAGGAATTTGTGAGCAAGAACAGCGTGAAAGTAAAAGTATGACATCACTCACGAACTCTCATATTCGCGCAATAATTTATCGCAAGTTTCAACGAAAGCTGCCACGAAGAAATTAAATCTGTATTATTAGATGATACGGTACCGTCCCTCAGGATTATCTATAGGGTTGTTCGGAAAGTCATTTCGTTTTTTTTTTTGTGGAAATGAAAGACAGTTTTCGTATAATAAACAAATACTTTATTAAATTATATATTGACCGTTCTGGTCCAACACCTTTTGCCATCTTTCTGGTAGTAGCATAATTCCACGCTCATAAAATTTTTGGTCTTTGCTGGCAAAAAACTGATCGAGGAGGTTTTTGACCTCCTCATTTGAGGTGAAGGTTTTACCGTCTAAAAAATTTTGGAGTGACCGGAACAAATAATAATCCGATGGTGCCAGGTCTGGAGAATATGGTGGGTGTAGCATTGTATCCCATTCAAGCTGTAAAAGCTTTTGGCGAGTGACCAAACTTGTGTGAGGTCTCGCGTTGTCTTGGTGAAACACTACACCTTTCCTGTTGATTAGTTCTGACCTTTTCTGTTGAAGTGCATCATTCAGTTTGTCCAGCTGATGACAGTAGACTTCCGAATTAATCGTTGTGTTATCCGGTAAAAGCTCAAAAAAAACGATTCCTTTAAAATCCCACCAAACAGACAGCATCACCTTTTTTTGGTGAATATCGGCTTTGGAAATGGTTTGAGCCGGTTCATCTTTTTTGCTCCATGACCTCTTGCGTTTGACGTTGTTGTATACAACCCATTTTTCGTCCCCAGTGATGATGCGCTTCAAAAACGGATCATTTTCGTGACGTTTGAGAAGCGAATCGCAGACGTCAATGCGGCGACACAGATTTCTCTCTGTGAGAACATGGGGAACCCATACATCGAGCTTCGAGGATAATCCCAGGCCTTTCAAGTGGTCATAAACTGTTGAATTTGATAAATTTAACCTCAATCCGATCTCACGTGTTGTTATTCGCCGGTTCACATCAACTAATGCCTTTATCGCGTCTTTATCAGCTTCAACCGGCCTTCCCGAACGTGGTGCATCTTCGACATCAAAATTGCCGGATCGAAATTTAGCGAACCAGTTCTGGCACTGGCGTACTGTCAACACACCTTCTCCATACACATCAGTCAATTTCTTTCTGGCTTGAACAGCATTTTTACCCTTTCTGTAGTAAAACAGTAAGATATGTCGAAAATGCTGCTTATCGCTCTCCATATTTAAAAGGGCACCAACCAAAAACTACTGCGTAGAATTAATTGGAATTTTTTACACACACGCCTTGCTATATGAGCTCTCAAAGCATATAAAAATTATACGACGGAAATGTGAAGTTGGGTGCAAAAGAATACAATTAAATCCTCTGTCGGGAAAAAACGAAATGACTTTCCGAACAACCCTATAGATACGGAGTGATGTTTTCTTGGTAAAATAAAAACTTACTATTGGTATTGTTTCTAATATTAAAAACTCATCTCATACAGCGGATGAATCAGAATTCATTTTTTTATGTTTTACTACTGGACCAACAGTAAATATACAAAATTACAAACACAAATCAGAATGCAAACAAAGGGGTATCTACTTATAGTACGTACATCACTTGCAAATAGAAATAAGCTTTTTCTAAACCGCGTGGTATGATACGGTGATTCCCGAAATTCACATACGAAAGTTCGAGTGTAGTGTACTATCTCTGTAAGGTAGACAGTAGGCGGGCGATGCTGTGTTTGCTACTCATGTAGATGCTCAAAATTAAACTACTAAATAGAGCAACTCAACGCTCAACTGATATTACTACCCTTCCTATACAGAACAACAGTAATGCATCCAAAAGTATCGATCATAAATATTCCCAAATTGGTCTACTTGCACTGCGAAAATATTGCAAGAGAGTTGGGAAGAGTTGACGTAGTCATGTTGGATAAGATTTTACATAAATAAAGTATTACAACAAACGATTTACTTGGTTCTTTACTGAATTTTTCCAAAATTTGCCTAACGCAATAAAAAAACTACAGTTATTAAATGATTTTTTATCAGCTGGTATTTTTTGAGGAAAAAAATCGCTGCTACAAACGTGACATATGAAAAGCTTGAAGATGCATATAAAACGAGTAAATATGCTGGTATCGTACAAGTTTTAGGTAAGGATGAGAATCGTGCTGTGAAAGTGACCAAAGCTAAAAAAAAATTGAAAAAATTTTTAATTACTTTGAAAATAAAAAATAAAATTAAATAAGTAAATTTCAATATTTAAGTTTGTTTATACAATAACATAAAGTTTGTGTTATATGTCACTATGTAATAAATCTAACTGTAAGTACTTCGTATGTCTTGCAATAAGAAATGTGTTTAACACTGATATCATGCACATGCTGCATTCGATTTGTATACGAGGGCGGTTCAATAAGTACCCGTGTTTGAAGACAGAGGACGTTTCTGAGGGAAATTGGTGTTGTCATCCTGTGCTGCCATCTATCAAACCACGCCAAAACGAATTTCAGACGTGTTTCGTTATTTTCGCTAAGATGGAAAAAGAGCAGTATCGTTCAGTAACTCGCTTTTTGTTTTTGGATGGGAAAAAATGCGAGGAGATGAAAACAAAGTTGGATACTGTTTATGGAGACATTTCGCCATCTACGACCACAGTTAGATATTGCTTCAACGAATTTAAACGTGGGCAAAGATCCGTTTTTGATAGGAGCGACCAGGAAGCCTGGCAAACGTTGTTACCGAGGAAATCATTTTACGGATTTTTTAGGAAAAGGAAGAACGATCACTGGACAATACTACAGTGAGTTATTGGACCGCTTCGACAAAAAATTGAAGGAGACACGGACGCATTTGACGAAAAAGAAGGTGCGTTTTCAACACGATAACGCACCGACACATTCATCAGGAGTTGTTGCCGCCAAAATGCACGAATTACGTTATGAATTTGCTGCCGCACACCCCGTACTCACTCGATTTGACTACCTGCGATTTCATCATGTTCCCTAGCATGAAGAAATGGCTAGCGAGAAAGAAATTTAGCTCAAACGAGGAAGTCATCGCCGAGACAGGGGGGATTTTGGAGAGTTCGACAAATCTTATTTTTTGGAGGGGTAAAAACAATGGCTGGGTCGTTGGGAGAAGTGCATCTTTCTAAAAGGGGACTATGTTGAAAAATAAAAAAACAAATTTAAAAAAAAAGGTGTCTTCATTTCTAACACGGGTACTTATTGAACCGCCCTCGTATTGATTTCGTCCGCGTCATAACCTCTTTGACAACGTTGTCACGTATAATTAATTTAATACATTTTTTCTAATTATTTGCTAATTATTCTTATCACACGCTCTGAAGCTCTATTTGTGAATAACCAAAATGTTCTAAAAATTTTATTCTTTCCGTTGAAACCACTTGCAATGTCATCGGTACTTTTTCTGAAATAAAATAAAATCTGTGATTTCTCATAAGGATCAATGGTAAAGCCGAAAATTATTTTTTATTAATATATTTTTTCTGGTTCTGTGTAAAACTTTAACTGGTTCATTATCTTATTCTAATGGACCAATATGCCAAGTTTCATTAAATTCTGAACAATAACTCTAATACAAAGAGTACTACCTTAAGTTTTCATGCTTATTAAAAGAAATGACAGTATAACAGGAACTAGAGTCATAACAATCTGACACCACATAAACTGACGTTTTACGAACGATGTCTTTATCTGCACTAATAAGTCACACTGAATTCATGAACTCGTAAGTGTACTGAATAAGAAATGTTCTATTTCTTACAATTAACCAAAATTGGTCGTTGTAAACTGTTAGTTGTTAAAAAAGTAAAAGAAAACCGGTTGTCTGTAAAGTCGGTTTACTGACGATAGTTGAACGTGACAACGTCATAAGAAAATACTGATGGAATGGTTTCATTTTTCAAAAGAAAATTTTAATTTTATTTGTTTGATAGATATTTTGTATGGATATAGAGAAGGAGGTAAATGG
>NW_020442454.1:1053553-1054448 GCF_000699045.2 Agrilus planipennis | reverse complement strand
CATTTCCATTTACCTCCTTCTCTATATCCATACAAAATATCTATCAAACAAATAAAATTAAAATTTTCTTTTGAAAAATGAAACCATTCCATCAGTATTTTCTTATGACGTTGTCACGTTCAACTATCGTCAGTAAACCGACTTTACAGACAACCGATTTTTAATATAAACTTTAATCACTACCCACCACAGTTTCTGTGCCCTTCAGTTTACCTACCTGAATAACCAATGGCTTAATTTATAATTCTAATAAACGTTTCCCTAACTGATGTGTGTGGTTCAGTTTACACTAATGAAATGACCCAAATTACACTAAATCACCCGAATGTACTATTACTGTTTCCTTAAGCACTATTGCTATCCATAAATAGAATGCTTCCTATGTGTATTTCCGGAAAACCTTTGACATTTAACAGTATATCGGGCTAGTTTTAAATATCACTGACAAATACAAACGACATTTGACCCTAATAAAAGTCACTTGTTTCATATTTTATTCTTACTTTTTGGAAAAAACTGCATTATTCGTCAATTATCTTAAAACGGTAATCAAAAATAATTTTAACTCAACAACTATTCTTCCAAGTGTGTTTTGAATTAGTCAAATCATAGGGTACCCTTATTTATCTATTTCCACACTGTCTTTAATATGTACATCTCAACTCTCAACAAGACACCTGCCTCGTTTTTCTTATACGAGGGTGGATTGATAAGTTTCCGGCCTAACCAAGAGATGACGCCACTAGGCCTACCTTGAGGTGACATTCTATAGTACCATCCTTGGATAGCTTGTAGCTATAGTTTCAGCCCGATCTCCTTGCTAGTGTAGGTTTGACAGCACGCTGAACAAGACGCCTCTGTGGTTTTCGTAAAAATGGAAAAGCAGGAAAATCGT
>NW_020442454.1:1049138-1052646 GCF_000699045.2 Agrilus planipennis | reverse complement strand
TCAGCGTGCTGTCAAACCTACACTAGCAAGGAGATCGGGCTGAAACTATAGCTACAAGCTATCCAAGGATGGTACTATAGAATGTCACCTCAAGGTAGGCCTAGTGGCGTCATCTCTTGGTCAGGCCGGAAACTTATCAATCCACCCTCGTATTATTACTACTGTATCCTTCTCTAAAATCATTTTTAATTAAATTATAAGCCTCATCAGTTTTATCTTCTTCAAATTTTTCTTCAACTTCTTCACACATCATACCGAAGCAGTTTTCCTTAGTTGCCCCATTTTATCCTCTTATAACGTTTTGACCTTCATCTAATCTGCTATTGTACTTCCGCTTTTATTCTATTACCTAATCTTACAATATTATTTGCTACCCCACGGTTTAAGGACACATTCACAGATTGCATTATACCTTCGTAACAGCAAATTAGCAGCATTCCACTCTATGATAAATAGAATCATTAATCAAGTTTTTATTCGCTGTTTCTAATGTGTGTGCTACAATTACTTCCTAAGAATATGCATTACGAGGTGTGAAAATTAAGTTTCGGGAATTTGTCAATAAAAAACAAACAAATCAAGTTTTTTACAAAATTTTATTGTCGACCTTCACAATAGTATTCAATGTTTCTCCCACGATTCAAAGTAGTCTTGGTAATCCTTTGAAGCTAACCTAACCTTACCTAACCCGTTTAACACCACGGTTACAGCTTTTTAAGCTCCTCTATGCTACCATGATGAACTCCATTGAGGTGTGATTTCATCTTGCGGAATAGGAAAAAGTCTCAAGGGACAATTTCAGGGCTATAGAGTGGGTGCAGCATTGTTGGAATGCTTTTTTTCCGCCAGAAACTTTTGCACAATGGAAGAGGGATGGGCCGATTTGGCGAATTTAAGTGGCTCATGGAAAACGCGTACCCACAACCTCTCCAGGACGCTAACATAGAACTGCCCAGTCACTGTGTGACTCCCAGGAACATATTCGAGATGAACGATATCGAAAAAAATTATCAACATTGCCTTTAGTCGCGACTTGAACACCCTCATTTTTGTTGGACGCGTCCCACCCTTTTCTACCGACTGCTGACTTGGTCTATGGTCTCGAAGTCGTACTCAAATATCCAGGTCTCATCTCCACTGATCACTTGACTCATCCAGTCTTTGCCGTTGCTCCGAATGTGAGACAAAAAATCCTCAAGGGTGCGCATCATGATGGCATAGAGGAGCTCAAAAAAGCTGTAACCGTGGTGCTGAACGGGTTAACTTCAAAGGATTACCAAGAGTGCTTTGAATTGTGGGAGCAACTTTGGAATCGTTGTGTAATGTTAAACGAAGACTATTGTGAAGGTCGATAATAAAACCTTGTAAAAAACTTGATTTGTTTGTTTTTTATTGACAAATTCCCGAAAATTAATTATCACACCTCGTATTTTCATCACAATTAATCACGTCAATTATACATTTGCATCAAATACTGATATTTCTCATTCATAATCCATGGTTTTGCAGATAATAATTAACAATTCTATAAAACAACATCCGTTTTATGATAATTTTATGGTTTCTATGTTTACCAACTAATATTTTAAGGAAGGTGGTGGTGCTAATGTCCACTCCCTTATTCCTTATATTCAATTCTTAAGTCCTACAATTTAATGTGTAGTGTGCAGGATTTATTCTCAACGACGAAAGAGTGGCATGAAAATATTAAATCATTTAAGTGGTACTAAAAATGCGCTGTCACTGACAAATCAAGCTTTCAACGAATATGATTAATCGGGACATACTGTGAAAGTAACACAATCCGTGATACAAATCTAAACAACGGATTAATCGGTCCTCTTCTTACATTGACACACATAAACACAAATGTCTTAACCACATTGGTTTGCATTAAATTTCTACGTACGTTGTTATCTCGGGCAAATTATGCAAACACCACAAAAACTTTAAAAGATTCCCTGGTAAAGTTTCTGAGAAATTACACGCTGATTAGAAACTGCATATAGGTAGGTACTCTTATTTCTAGATCTGAGAAATACATTTAACGAGCTGATTTACGTACATCTACCCTTAATTTACATTCCTCGCGAATGCAGACAGTTCAACGATTTATTACTCAAGGATGATTTATCTCGCATTACATGCAGGTGTGTACTCTCAAGTATATCTCGCTACCATAAAATGAAAGATATATGAGCGAATATCTGCGGTGTTCAGTGTTCTGTTTAAACTTAAAACATCGTAAACGTATACGAATACAAAGAAAAGAATAAATCACAATATACATTTGAAATATATCATGTTAGCTAAATTCAAAATGTTAAACGACGTGTTTTTTTTCGGGTTTGAATAATTAATATTTTTTAAAATTTCCTAAAAAGAAATCTTAACGTTATTGCATCGTACAATTTTGAATGGTTTAATACGTAAATAGGTACGTATTTAATACTTACTCCTCGGTACCATGTAAAATAGGAAAATGAGCGAGAAGAGGGGGGGGGGGGATTTAAGGAGAATGTATGCTTCATTTCAAATTCGCCGCTATTAACGGATAAAATAAATGTATATTAACCAAAGACGACCTTATGATGATGATAACTAAAGAATGTTTTTATTTGATTGCTTACGATTATAAGGCAATAATAGGAAATACATTAAAAACAAAGTGAGTGTGTTATCGTAGTCATATGAATTCCTTTTTATTTACACAAGTTCTTTGGTTTTCGCATCTGCCCTTCCCCTGAAGAAGCTTTTTCCCCACTCCACCTCCACCCTCTGTTCGTTTTCCATCAGACTAAACTAAACCCTAACCATTTAGTAACAATTTCAAACATGATCGCAGATTACTTTACATAATTTAATCATCGTTAACGGTGAACTTCAAATTTTCTATTTTAAAAGGAAATTTAAAAAAACACGAGCGATCCTATAAGGGTTTTGTTTTTCATTCGGACGTACGGAACCCTAACCCGAAATCCAAGTTAACATTGTAGTTGAAAAAAACATGTTCTCACATTCATTCAAACTGCAAATGTTAATTTGTACGCACTAGGGTTTGTCGGTTTTTAAAAACTGGTTTTAAAAACCGGTTTTTTGGAGAAAATTATGAAATTCGAAAACCGGTTTTTTAGTAGAAAATATCGGTTTTCAATGTATGAATAACACTTAAAAAAAAATTGAAAATGACAAATGTAGCCAAATGTACCAGACTGATGAAAACACTGTTGCAAGCGGTTTGGTTCTTGGAATCATATCGGACCGATATAAACGGTGTGTTTTGTCTATTGGATGAATTAATTTAGATTTTATATCAGTTTGATAGTTTTTATTTAAAGGAACCGGAAGAAGTGACTTCCTCTACTCAAACTGTAAGAAAAGAGTTTTTGGCCCTGGAAGCCACAAATAAAAGGTCAAAAAAATTAGAATTATTATATCAGGCTTTAAAAACGATTAAGCCTAGTTCGGTCGCAAGTGAGAGGGTATTTTCTATTTCGGGGAATTTTGT
>NW_020442454.1:1045542-1045994 GCF_000699045.2 Agrilus planipennis | reverse complement strand
TACTGTATGAAAATAAATAAAAGTAAAACTAAAATACTGATATGCAAGGGAAGAAAAAGTAGGGAAAGAGCGAATATAAAGATAGGAGACGAAAAATTAGACGAAGTGGCTGATTTTAGATACCTAGGAAGTCAGATAAGTGAGGATGGAAGGAGTAGTAGGGATATAAAGTAGAGGATAGCGCAGGGTCGTGTCGACTTTAATAAAAAGAAGTCACTTCTATGCTTGCGAACGGTTAATTTAGAAATTCGAAAAAGGTTGTTAAAGGTGTATAATTGAAGCACGGCGTTGTACGGGTGCGAAACATGGACAGTGGGAGCGGCGGAAAAGAAAAGGTTAGAAGTCTTCGAAATGTGGTGTTATAGGCGGATGATGAGGATATCGTGGGTAGAAAAGGTTAGAAATGAAGAGGTATTGGAAAGAATAGGAGAACAGAGGAATCTATGGAAGTC
>NW_020442454.1:1037647-1041453 GCF_000699045.2 Agrilus planipennis | reverse complement strand
AAAATTTTTTGTTCGAATTACAGAATATTCGAGCAAAAAATTTTTTTATAAAAATTCGAAACCGGTTAAAACCGGTTTTCTATAAAAATTACTGTTCGAAAACCGGTTTTCTAAAATGTCGGTTTTTGTATAAACCCTAGTACGCAGAATAAATTGAAAGGACTAATTTGTTAAAAGATACACCACGTTTTGTTCATACCATAAACTTTTTAATTTTCCTGTAATCTGCTGTTTTCTGTACTTCAAGAAGCTCTTTTATTTTATATGTCACGCGGTACAGTTTGCAAAACATTTCCTTCTCATTTGTTCAAAATTATTTTATTTACGTTATACGTCCGTGTTTGGGTTATAGAAATTTCAACTTGATCGGTCCAGCAAATTCAGAGCAAATTGACTGTGACAGACAGACAGACACACGTTTTTCATTCGGAACCCTAAAAACTGAAATTAGATTTTGTGAAGTAGACAATAGACATACGCCACCTAGTATTAAAACTCGATTAAAGGTCTTTATATATATGAGGAATAATACACGTGAGTTAGTAAAATCATATAATGCCTTCAAAAATGAAAAACTTTTGAATAATAGAAATCGAATAAAAAGTTGGTAAACTCTGTTTTTATTATAGACTACCGTGTTTTCTATAAAGTACGACCAATCCCTTCATCATGATTTCAAAGGATGGTTTTTATACAACCCCCATCCCGAAAATAGGACCTATTAAAAAGCTATCCCTGTGTAGTGTATTAGGCCAAGACCCCATAAATCCACCCGCTGTCCCTATCTCTATTTCAGGACAGTAAGCTAAATGTAGTTATACCTCTGCCTCCTTAACTCCTGCTAATGCTTCTGATATATCTCTAACTAGCCCTTCGTGTCTTAAGCTATTAATTTATTTATACAAATCATTAAAACACCAACAACTGATTTGTTTAAGATTAATTATAACACACAATTCACGATGTAACTATTGAATGCGTTACATACCCCTTAAAACATCTAATAATAGAAAATGCTGGATTTTCCTAATCGGCTGCAGCATAATTAGATTAGGTACCATTAAAAATGATGAAACACCAAAACAAAACTGTCGAATTGTTATAAATTTGATGAAAATCCCATTCAAGATTTGCGTTTCATTTAAAAGCCTAACTTTAATTTTAATTACGTTTATTAACAATTACTATTAACTAAAAAAATAATATAAAATAAAAATTAAAGGGTATTTGGTACCATTTACTAATTATACTGAAGTACTTTCAAGAATGTTGCCATTTCAGCGGACCCGAAGGAATCCCAATCATTTTAAAATTGTTGATGTAGAAGTAAAACCGGAATCACATTTTTAAAAATAACTAATCCTTAATCCAATCCAGTGCAAGCGATATTACCTATGACTTAATGAAAAACTTAAAAAGACGTTACTCGTATATTCAAATGTAAAGTAAGCTCATTATTATGCATAACATATTATTATTGATGGACGGATTAAAATTTTAATGATTCTTAACGGCACCTTTATTGGGCTGTATTGACCATTAATCACAAATAAATCGCTTCACGTCGGAGCGCCACGTTCTAGCACCCACCACACATTAACTTGCCGAATATCTTTATTACCGAAAACTTCAAAACCATTTTAATTCTATCCACTACTGCCTATACGTGTTACTTTAATAAGAATATACTTATTTTTATGAGCATTCAAGAATTTGAGAGTTTATACTTCTATTAACTGATATAGCAGTATTAGCATCTAGCAAGGAGGACCTAGAGATAGCTTTAAATAAAATGGAAGCGGTACTAACAGATCAGTACTGTATGAAAATAAATAAAAGTAAAACTAAAATACTGATATGCAAGGGAAGAAAAAGTAGGGAAAGAGCAAATATAAAGATAGGAGACGAAAAATTAGACGAAGTGGCTGATTTTAGATACCTAGGAAGTCAGATAAGTGAGGATGGAAGGAGTAGTAGGGATATAAAGTAGAGGATAGCGCAGGGTCGTGTCGACTTTAATAAAAAGAAGTCACTTCTATGCTTGCGAACGGTTAATTTAGAAATTCGAAAAAGGTTGTTAAAGGTGTATAATTGAAGCACGGCGTTGTACGGGTGCGAAACATGGACAGTGGGAGCGGCGGAAAAGAAAAGGTTAGAAGTCTTCGAAATGTGGTGTTATAGGCGGATGATGAGGATATCGTGGGTAGAAAAGGTTAGAAATGAAGAGGTATTGGAAAGAATAGGAGAACAGAGGAATCTATGGAAGTCAATAAAAAATAAGCGAGATAGGTTGGTAGGACACCTTCTCAGGCATGAAGGTCTAGTCAGAGACATATCAGAGGCAGAAACAGGAGTTAGGAGGGGTAGAGGTAGACCTAGATTAGATTACTCTTCGCAAATAGTTAAGGATGTGGGCTGTTCTAGTTTTAGGGAAATGCGAAGTTTAGCTCAGGATAGGAAAGAGTGGAGGTACGTGTCCAACCAGTCTTAGGACTGATGACCTTATGATGATGACTTCTATTAACAATTAATGTTCATAATAGTTCACAGTTCATTCACCACAAAATAGGACCTTACGGTTAACTTACAATTAAACAAAACCAGGAACTACCGTATAGGTAAAATGAATATTCGTCGGTAACAATTACTTAAGTAACTGTTTTATTAATTGTCAATAAACCGTAAATCTTGAAGATACAATCGAAATATGTGAACTACGAACATTTAAGGAAGGGGTCGGCAAGTAATTTTAGATAGGGTCTGCATATTTTTGACGAAAAAAAGTATTTCTTCCTCAAAAAAATGGTCAAGATGGCTCTCAAAACTCAGACATACTTTGTTTTCTATAGAAAAATATTTTTTAAAGAATTTATTAAGATAATTTACTTACAATAAAAATTCGACGGTCGAGCTTCTGACCTTCCGGTCCGCACCTGGATCGGAGTCCGTTAGTTCCAATAATGAACTAAATTAAAATCTATTTCCCTTAACCACGAAAACGGAATTAGAATCCATTTCGAGTGTAGGTGTTTTATTCATGAGACAGTGTGTTAAATTATAGACATTAATAAATTTAGATTTCTGTCAACACTTTTAACCGCCTTCTTACTAGGCCGTACATCACATTAACATAGATTACGTTGTGATATAAGCGAGAGACCGAGATTACAGTAAACGTTTGTACACTGGACACGACATTTCTGTCAGATATCTATCAACCAAAAAACACATTAAGAAACTAGATGAAAGGATAGGTTAACAATCAGAATAAAAATAAGACAAATCTGTGAATGACTTAAGGATAATTTATTAACTAACATATGAGTGTATATCTACTGGGTGTCTAAATAAAACTTAATGATAAAATAATCTCTTTGCACTGGATTAATCTGAGCATATACTATTAAAAAGAAAAGTAATGTTATTTATGTATTTTCGCTATCACAAACTAAAATAGATCATTCAAGACATGTACGCAAATTGGTGGTGAAAATGATGGTAAAAGTCTAGATGATGGCCTCCACCCCCGAAGGGGGTGGGGATGGGAGGGATCGAAAGAGGAGGTCTCGCTCACCACTGTACCATAAAAATTTCGTGGCGGTCTCACCCCCATAAAAAGTTATAGGGGTTCAAAGTTAATAAATATGCCAATTTTTATACATTTCTAGGCATGTAAATATTTATATAGTCATTCTTAAACAATATTCAAAGGTAAAACTAATGGAAAAATACATAAAAATATTGAGAAAGTTATATAAAACATTATTTAAATATCTTTATCAATAGGGTAGGTTAGGTTAGGTTAT
>NW_020442454.1:1035878-1037521 GCF_000699045.2 Agrilus planipennis | reverse complement strand
ATAACAGAAAAACTACCTAATGAAAATTGGTAATTAAAATTGTATTGGGATAGATTGTTTGTCCTAATTTTTATTATTTATTGTTTCTACTATACTAAATCATTTATTATTTCGATGTAGTTCTTGTCTTTACTTTTTCTTGTGAACAAGAATACATCAGTATTGCCGGACTGTCACAATTTCTGTCGCTTAGAATATTAGGAATTGATTAACGATAACTTGGTATGATTTTGTCACCTTGCAGACTTTTAGTATTTATAAATATTGTAGGCTTATTTCAACAGTTTCAACTCAATCCTCTCGCTGAAAATCCGCCAACCAAGAATTAACATTTGATGGGTTCAGTGTTTAAACGACTTTTTGAACAGGGCTTAATGTAGTTTGGGACTATAGTGAGGATAACACTTCATAATCAGTAATAAAAGTCATCATCATCATCAACATCATAAGGTCGTCAGTCCTAAGACTTGTTGGACACATACCTCCACTCTTTCTTATCCTGAGCTAATCTTCACATTTCCCTCATTCCTAACATTCCACGCTCCGACTCGTGAAATATTGCACCTATCCCTATTGCACTTATTGATAACATCCCCCGAGGTAGTCCCCGCCCGAACATCCGAATGGGGGACTAGTTTACGTCCGGAATGTTTCACCCCGGACGACGCCATCATTTAATTTTTGCGTACGTTGTACTCGGGATCATAATGTGGTGGTTTCTCGTTGCCATCCACATCGTAGTATTGTGCATCAGAGTGCCATACCGATCCTCATGATCTCTGCCACCCTAAGTACTGAAAGAGCTGCAGCCCTCTTTCAGGGACTTGTCTTAGTCTGGTTTCTCTTTAAGAACCCCTCCATTATGGTTGAACCTATGGCCCGGCTCCCTAAATCATCGAAACTCGCAAGCCGATCCACCCACTCAGGTTTGTACAAGAATTTCGTCCAGGTTCAAGTCACATCGGATCGGAGTAATAAAAATATTCAATAGGAATTACTTATATAATTTCGACGCCCGTCACAACTTCATCACGAAAGATTTTTGCTGACACGGACCAAATACATGCGCCTACTATGACGACTTACAAAGCACCGGGCCCTACGGGAGGGGCACTGCCAATTTTAGTAAAGGGCTAATGCCACCGACATCTCTAACATAGTGTATTCAAAACCGGGACATGTATCCCACTGAGGCAACTATCCGGCTTTTACCCTATTAGTTTCGACTGATAACAAATAACAAAAAATCATTTGAACCAAAGTTGTATATGTATGCCACGGAAGGTTCGAATCGCTCAATGCTGCAAGTTGAATAAATCATCGCTGTTTACTGCTTGATATTAAATTTAAAAGAAACAATCAAATCACGAAGAACATAGACAATGTGGCGCCCGAAACTAGACAATCACGTCCAACGATTTTAAATTGCAGCCGTGACATCTACTACGAGGGTGGATTGATAAGTTTCCGGCCTAACCAAGAGATGACGCCACTAGGCCTACCTTGAGGTGACATTCTATAGTACCATCCTTGGATAGCTTGTAGCTATAGTTTCAGCCCGATCTCCTTGCTAGTGTAGGTTTGACAGCACGCTGAACAAGACGCCTCTGTGGTTTTCGTAAAAATGGAAAAGCAGGAAAATC
>NW_020442454.1:1028220-1034516 GCF_000699045.2 Agrilus planipennis | reverse complement strand
CTTGGTCCAAGTTTTTCTGTGGTTTCCTTGTATCACTTAGGCAAATGCTGAGGCAGTAATATTCCACAGATAATCTTTCACTCTCTTCTGTCTTCATTCCGTCCGTCTCAACTTTCTTACCCGAACCACCACCCACCCATTCCCACGATTCCTGAAAGCAGGCTGAAGAGGGCCTTCCGCTCTACCTTCCGGCGTAGTCCGGAGGGACTGCCCGCCCACCAGCCAGTGGCTGGTGGGAATGAAACACCCAAAAGTTTTTTTTTTCTCGTGGCCCTTCAGCAAACAGCAAACGACAATGATTGCAACTTGCAACATTCGAGCGATTCGAACCTTCCGTGGCATACATATACAACTTTGGTTCAAATGATTTTTTGTTATTTGTTATCTGAACATTCGAAACTAATAAGAGTCGTGTTTTGAAAACAGGAATGGACTAGAATAATAGAAATGCAAATAGATCATTGTAACAAGTACTGGGAAAGTTATAAACAAAGCTTGCACGATATAAAGCAAAAACACTTAATAAAAAGGGCGTCTCACATTAAATCATGAGAATGAGAAATACTTATAATTATTGAGAAATGATGTAGGCGATGTAGCAATAATATAGTTGTAACATCCCACGTAACAATACGGAGGCTTCGTACTCGCGATGTAACGAATTTTGAATCTTCTTTTAGCATCAGTAGAAGGATGATAAAGTCGGTAAATTGTTTCGTTAAAGATTATTTGCAGCATATTATGGTATGAATTTACTATGTTGTGATGTTGAACGCATTACAACACTTGAAAGCAATTAAGGATGTTTGGGAGGTATGTCAAAATGCTACGAGACAAATAAAAATTTGGAAGAACGTTCCTCATTTAATTCTAAAACTCCTGTAAAAATTACAAATCGATTCACTAAACCGTTAAAAAGTTATTGAAATTTTAATAAATTGTAATTTTACACGTCATTTTATGGAGATTCGTTAACCAAACAGATTAAGTTTATTTTTAATAACAGAAAAAAAGCTACCAATCACTTTAGCGTAAGGTTATTCAAATTCACTAAATGGTTATCGAGGAAAAACTGAAAAATTAGCTGAAAATCACGTTTTTACTTGATAATATAATGATAATATTTATAATTGTCTGAAATAAATGCAATTTTAAAGTTTTAATTGTCATTTAAACGTATTAAAAAGTTTTACGCTGATCATTAATAAAGATTGAAACTAAATATTTTTTTTGTTTCGAAGTTGAAATTAAGGCATATTCACTGCAAAAAGTCAATTAAAAATTTTCCATATTATTCATTATTTCTTTTCTCTCAAACCGTATACTTTTTTTTAGTATAGATAGTATTTATTTACCTCATGATGTGCTACAAAACCTAATTAATCACGAATTTCTAATTTTATGTACTCGTGTCTCCGATTGTACCTTCCAAAAATCCTTAATAAAGAAGAATGTAAACTGAACCTTTACCATAAAAATCAATACATTAATCAATAAAATAAATTTTTGGCTTAAGCTAAATTTTAAAATACATCACTGCTTATTGACATAGTTCACGTAATTCTAACTAGGTAGGTACAACCTTTTTTGTAAACGTATGATTTTATCTTAGCTTTGAAATTTACCGTTCTTTGGATCATTTTAAGCAAATAGTTTATGAACATGTGGAGGGATATAAGCCAATACATATAATTTTTCGTTTATCTTTAAGAAATCAAATTTATTTAATTTGAAACATTTTAAAAAGAATTAGGTACAGAATTGTATGGTTTTTAGTGGACAACGATTTACTGTTTGAAAATAAAAAGCACATTTGCAAACAGTTCTTTGCTTCTAGGTTATAAGAAACTTTCTAAAGGAAAGTAAAAGGTCGACCATAATTTCAACTCATGGCAATTTCATCTACTAATGAAAATCTTCTTTTTAACGTTCATTCACTCGCTTACGAAGCATAATTATATAACCAACATTTATCTAACACCCACAAACTGTAATATAATATTCACTGTAATGAATAATGTCAATGTATTTATTATATTCTGTAAGTATAATATCGAACCGCCCTTTCAAAACGTAAGCAGAGATCGATATGTACCTTCTGGTACATAATCCTACTCCAAACGAAAATCATACAAAAGTACATATCTTGACCTGTTCTTTTATGTATGAAAAGATTTTCTCAAAAGCTAATTTGAATATCACGTGCATATCAGAATTTTTTCATATTTTTACAAATTTTGTAGTAACTATTAAATTAAACACGCATTGTACAAAAAATACAACATGTAATTATACAACACGCTACTGAAGAACATTACCGGGATAAGGGTTAGGGAATTGGCGTCAGTGGCGTCGTTTCGACTATAGAGTATAGGCACACATACACAAACACATAGAAATACATTAATATATTTTGTTAGGGCTACACTATACATGCCGGAGTTGCCTGTAACGAACGTTGCATTGAAGCGCCAGTGATCCACTACGAACTCGACTACGTGGCCGAGTAGAGGGGGGACATCCGTTGCATCATTTCGTTACATAGCAAATAGCATGAAACGAACTTACCCTACCGTGCGTAAAGAAGTTTCACTTCAAAAAATTGTGTCCTGGAGGATGCGTACTGATATACAATCTTATCGTAAATCTGAGTAAGTAGCTGCTTTGTAAGTAATTATCTTTTAAATAGCCACAATTTGCTTAGTGATAGATAGAAGTTGATGTATTCTGTAGAATGGCAATAGGAAGTTGGGTAAAGTAGAAAAGGAAAGGTTAAAGATAATGCAAACATATTATTACAAATTATTTTACATAATAACAATGTAAACGCATTTGTTTATATTCACAAACGCTTATTTATATCACATTATATTTATATCACCCTGTATTACTTAGTATTTACACTGTTTATGTCACCTATATCAACTGTATTTAACTACTGTTTTCATCCAAAGATGAGCCGGGTAACCAATTTGGATCCACTACTTTTTTTAAGGATCCGGGCGTTTACCGGATAATGACGCCGTATATTCGACAGTGCCGAGAAAAGCTTGATTCTCACTCTCCGTCAGTTGACGACCTGCAGCCGCTCGTCAGATTTATTTATGTTTTTCAACAATTTTTTTGATGGTTAGCAGGTTTTCTTGACGATGTTTAAAAAATATTCGCCTCGTTTTCTCGCGTTAATTCAGGATGGATAGAGGAGGTGGAATCACTTACAACTTTTTCCCACAGTTGCTTACATACTTCTATTTTATTAGATAGGGCAGTGTGCCCATTCACGTCCACTCATACAGGGGCCCTTTCAATGATATTGTACGTATAGATACGTAAAAGCAAGGTATCTAAAGAAAGTTTTCATTGGAAATTCTACTATTCTTAACTGTCACGTTAATGGCAAATTTTTTACTAAATACATATAGATATTATCATATCCGTCATTTTGTTGTGGCAAATGTCATTTGTCATTTCACATTTCTAATTCCGGTTGGATTTAAAAGTAAAAATGCAAAATATGATTATCTTTTTTTTTATTTTATTTATATTTAATTTTTTGATTCATGTTGATAGACATTACTCATTGAAGTAAGATGCCAAGAGATTTCACCTTCTTTATACATCGGGCGTTAATCAATAAAAATTCAAAAGCACATTCATGATTACAGTACATAAAATTTTACAATCGTTTTAAATTTTCGCGCTGGCAAATGCCGCGTCATTGTTACCAACATAAACACTGTTGATTATTTGTATTTTATCCAATACGACTATATCTTCAGAATTATTGCATTAGTAATATAATCATAAGTGTAATGTCTAGTTCATGTTACGAGGCGATAAAACCCCATATTTATTATTGTTTTCCTGACATTATCCAGTTGGAACTTTTTATAGTCGTAACCACAACTTCCCTGGGCATAAAAAACCAGTTTAGTGTTTAGTAATACACAGCCATACTGAATTTTAACAAACAAGGAATACCAAATGTTCCTGCACTGAAACATATAATTTACTAAACAAACACAAGCGCGAATTCAACAATGTAACATACAAAAACGTAATGCATTAGCCAACACATATGTCAATAAATTACACTTTTAGTTTCTATTTAATTTATTATCTGATAATAATTTATTTTACATAAAAAAAACAAAAGTGATTGACGTCTGATGGTGGCTAATTGCGAATGATGGCGGAAATTGTGAATTCGGCCGATTCTTAAGTACTACATGCGTAATAACGTAATAACAACTCTCTTGCGATAGGGGTAGATGGTCGTTTGATTAGTTTTTTAGACATGTTTTCCGTGAAATTAATTTAAACAATCAATCGATCAATGTTTCCTCTTAATTAACGGATTTTCAGTGAGGTTGAAATTGTAGAAAAAAATTACAATGTTTTTAAACAGAAAAATTCGTTTGTGAGAGCAATATTGAATGCGATCCGGTAAAGCTACAAAGCGGCAAACCCCTCTACATTATAAATAAGAACGACATCATCATCATAAGGTTGTCAGTCCTAAGACTGGTTGGACACGTACCTCCACTCTTTCCTATCCTGAGCTAAACGACGCATTACCCTAAAACTAGAACATCCCACATCCTTAACTATCTGCGAACAGTAATCTAACCTAGGTCTTCCACTACCCCTCCTAACTCCTCTAATATGTCTCTAACTAGACCTTCATTGCTAAGAAGGTGTCCTACCAGCCTATCTCGCCTATTTTTTATTGACTTCCATAGAGTCCTCTGTTCTCATATTCTTTGCAATATCTCTTCATTTCCAACCTTTTCTACCCACGTTATCCTCATCATTCGCCTATAACACCACATTTTGAAGGCTTCTAACCTTTTCTTTTCCGCCGCCCCCACTGTCCATGTTTCGCACCCGTACAACGCCGTGCTCCAAACGTACACCTTTAACAATCTTTTTCGAATTTCTAAATTAACCGTTTACAAAATTTCAATGAGATGCTTTTCGATTTAATCAAAATTGACCAATATTGAAAACCGGTTTATTATTATTATTACAGAATCTGTAGGAATCGACTTCTTAATTAACAAAATCGGTGAAGAATTAGCCATAATAGCCAAATCAATATTGATTAACTTTGACGCCCCCTGGCGGAGAAACTAGTCATGGAATTGAAAAACGTCTCATTGAAACCCTACCCACGGATTTCATTTTTGCAATCATCTCGGATGTCCCACCTTAAAGGATAAATCCGTTATACTTTAAGTCGATTAGAAGGATTATTAAAAAAACGTATGTAACACATTAAATGAGCAAAACCAAGAGAAAGACTGAAACTAGAAGTATTGGAGCAAGATCAAGACCGAAAAAGCAAGACCAAGACCAAATAGTATGACTGAGACTGTTTTGGTCTTTCGTTCTGTTTATCACTATTATATTGGAACACCTTAAGCCAGTATAGGGGCCAAAAGTTTGTATTTATCACAATCAAACTAACAACCTACGTTTTGCTTTCTTGTGCAAGGCATCTTCAAGATAAATTAGCGATTAGTGACTGTAATTAGTATAGATTTGTTTGCAATGGAAAATGGGTGCAGCTATCTTCTCTGATGATAGGACATTTTAGAATTAAAATGAAGCTTCAACATTCAGTATGTCGTTTAACCGGTGTTTTTAATTAAAAACCGCAAAGTTTAACGTATTGGGCGTACGTGAATGGTAAAATTCGATCATAAAAAATATACTGAGTATTCATTCTGACAGACAGGGTTGCCAGGTCTGCCCATTCTTCAGTGCCGTTACCTAACCGTCCAAATTTGGACGCGTTCAACTAGTAAAATTCATTAAGAATTTCTTTGAGGCAAGTTAAAAATCAAGAAAAGTATATAGTATACCATGCAATTCGCTAGGTATTCATCTAATTATTACCAGTTTAAAAATATACTCCATTTATTAACCAACAGTTTTCTTACTTGTCTTTACAGAAATTCGCAGATGTTTTAATATTTATATATGTCGCAGGATTATTATCAAAATCGGAATATTACAATCTTACTAGTAAAATTACAAATTTACGGATTTTTGTCAATCAGCGCCACTTGCTACAATATTACCGACTAGTTTCAGATTTTACTGGATTGTAATATTCTGCTTTTGATAATAATCCTACGTCATATACGAGGGTGGATTGATAAGTTTCCGGCCTAACCAAGAGATGACGCCACTAGGCCTACCTTGAGGTGACATTCTATAGTACCATCCTTGGATAGCTTGTAGCTATAGTTTCAGCCCGATCTCCTTGCTAGTGTAGGTTTGACAGCACG
>NW_020442454.1:1017462-1024330 GCF_000699045.2 Agrilus planipennis | reverse complement strand
GGATTCGTTTTCAGCAAGTAGATATCCACACAAGTGGACCTTGTTGGAGCATACGTAATCCTAAAATGTAGCATCGTGCTACAGATGGCGTTTACTGCGCCATTTGTAGTATTTTCTAAGACGACTTTCGTTTATATACATAGATTGCAAGATAAATCGTACCATTCCGTTGGTAGATCAATTAGCTATCACTTAAATAGCCGGAATAATACCAACAGGGCAATCAGATTTAATGAATCATTAGAAACGAGTCAGAAGTATGTCACGGTGGTGAGACAGGCGACCGTCTTTACTTAATTTTTAAAAGTTTCCACAACATTTTCTGTATTTCCCCTGCATATAATAAGGCGGACAAATATTATTACTAACTCATTTAATTTAATAATTGTTAATAATTCTTAAAGATTGTTATAACCATTTTAAATTACATACATAAATACTTTTTATTTACTGTTATATAGGATCCAAGAACAGCCCCATTATTGTAGATTATCACAACGAAACTTATTATAAAACTACTTATTTTTTAGAAGTATCAACTTTAAACACACCGTAATTATGGAGAAACAAAGAAAATTTTACTTGATTAACCGATCGATAAGATCTCTGAAATAAGTTTAGAAAGTAGAGTAATAATTTCGCCCAGTCCTTACGCAAAATTAAACTATTAACGCTGTGCGTCCAATTACTTGGAAAACTTCATCATACACGAACAAAGGCCTTCGGACTGCCTATTATATGATTACTGCAATATAAAGTTAACAAGTGGAAGAAACGACACTTTAAGAAGTAAGGCAACGAACGGTTTCAAAATTGCGTAACATGGAGGTAGGACTCCACAAAGATGTGAACGATATATTTCTGAATTTGAACCCTTGAGACCGCTATAATAAAAACCAGTTAGGTTCAAGTCAAACTTACCAAAGATTTCGGATCATCGAGAAAAAATTACTTTATTGTTTTACATTGAACAGTTCTTAACGTTTGTGATGGAAATACAAGATACACGGATGGTTTCGAGACACACCTAATAAAAGAACACATCACCATAAGGTCACCCATCTTCGTATCCTAAGCTATCCCTTATTAAATGTATATTACAGTAATATATATATATATATCAGGACCGAAACGGTNATAATTATATATATATATATATGTATAATTGTATGTTAATATGTACTAACGTAAGTTTGTTTGCAATAGAAATCGGCGCAGCTATCTCCTCTTATAATAGGATATTATGGAATTGGCTGACTATCAAGCCGTCCAATTAAAAGATAGAACTGCGCCTTAGACCTACTTTTGATATCCAGGAGATTGTCATTGAATCTAAATTTTTAATTAAAAATCGCAAATTTTGGTAATCTGAATATGTTTAAATGTTAACTCTTCCTCTGCTGCTTCTGCTTCTAGGATGCTTACAACTAGTTTTTCCCCATCCCTCCTCATATCTAATTTTTTTCCCAACATATAAGTAACTTATAATATATAAAGTACGAAATACCACAGCATGGCATAGCTCCCACCAAGCCTAAACTCCTTCAGCCCCTGAAGCTCCAATTATACTTCGAACTACCAATTATTATAAAAACAAATCGTTAACAACGAAAAATTGAAAGACTATTAATGTATATTCTAGTGTACTCAACTTTCCTATATAGTGTTTCTATTTTGGGGTCGATGTCATTTAATCAAACTTTACGAAGTTCTCATAGCATAATAATACTCCTAGTATCTTAGTTTTCGGCAAAATCTAGCAATAAATCACAGAACATATTACGTGGTATGCGCAATGTCTTGTTGCCAGATATCAGCAAATCCTTAAACAGCGAATAACGAATTTCCAACCATTTATAATGATGTCCTAGACCAAGACGAACGCTCGAATTAATCTCACACCCCCTCAAACTTCACCAAACCTACCTTTATATCTACTCGAACTACATAAGTAAATTTATTTTTCACGTAAATAGGATTTATGACAGTATCCTGCGAATTATACAGTTTATATCTGTAGACTAACTATGAGTGAAATGAAAGAAATAAAACTATATCTTCAGCGTACAGTGTGGAAGGCCAAATGTAAAGGGAGACAAGCCGGGCAAATACAGCAACAAAAATGAGGGGTACCGAAATTGAGGACGCCGGGAAGTTGCAGGGACAGAAAAATCTTATAAAAATTACAGTGCTCAGTAGCCCGCCAACAGAAGGCTGTCGAACAAGTAGTTTTTAAAGTATTTTTTTTAATTACTATTTTAACTATAACGCCTCTTAAATTCTTAGAAGGACTAATATATCTCAAAATGATACCTCCTGGTGAGCAGCCAAGCAAGAAGGAAAACAGGAAAGATAGAATCAAATCTTTTGAGGACATGAAATCTAGGTAATTATTATCATTCACGATTTCTGAAATGAAAATACAATAAAATTCTCCCGAATTTCTTACCGATTTTACATTTCTAAACCGTCAGTCCTTTTCGTTTCGTTCATGTTTCAACAATTCCCCACCCACGTTGAAAGAAGTAGTTGTTTCCTATAGTTTGTTTGCAAGTAATTTTAAGGAATTCCTTTTTATCCTACAACGCTACGTTTTGGGGGATTTCCCAAGTTGATCCGCATGTCTATATATGTATAAGCAATAATTCTGATATTATTTTTTTATTAGCTTCACATAGTTTTCTGGAGCTTCCTAGTTAAAAATTGCGCTCTCGCATTTATGGAATAACATACTCATGACCTATATATACGGTGTCATTTCAAAGGACTGCAAATACTATTTTTGCTCAGAGCAGCTACATTGCTAGATCGGGCCTTGGATGAAGCCATATTGAATTTTGGTTGTATCGTGTCATACAATAGATAGACAGCTTTAAAGGAAAAAGTAGGGAAACAGCGAGTATAAAAACAGGAGACGAAAAATTAGAAGAAGCGGTTAATTTTAGGTATCTAGAAAGCCAGGTAAGTCAGGACGGAAGGAGTAGTAGAAATATATAAAACAAGAATAGCGCAGGGTCGAGTCGCCTTCAACAAAAAAAGTCACTTCTGTCTCGCGAATGGTTAATTTTAAAATTCGAAAAAGATTGTTAAAAGTGTGAGTTTGGAGTGTGGCGCTGAACGGGTACGAAACATGGACGGTAGGCGCGGAGGAAAAGAAAAGGTTAGAAGCTTTCGAAATGTTGTGTTACCAGCGAATGATGAGGATACCACGGATAGAGAAGGTTAGGAATGAAGAGATATCAGAAAGAATAGGAGAACAAAGGACTCTATGAAAGTCAATAAAAAATATGCGAGATAGGTTGGTAGGACAGCTTCTCAGGCGTGAAGGTCTAGTCAGAGACATATTAGAGGAAGAAAGTTAAGAAAATGCAAAGTTTAGCTCAGGATAGGAAGGAGTAGAGGTGCGTGTCCAACCAGTCTTAGGACTGACGACCTTATGATAATGTATCCATATTTCTTTTGTAGCTGCCATTGGGATCCTGAAAACGAGGAAATTACCATTCCATACAGTCCACTCGAAGAAGATATCAATCCTTATGTGTTTTACATCCATGGAAGGAAAGTGGNGAAGTAATCGAAGCTGTAAATGGTTATTTTGAGGAGCTTGACGAATCAGTCTATAGAGATGGCATTAATAGACTGGAACACCGCTATGAGAAATGTATCAGCCTTGGAGGAGATTATGTTGAGAAATAAAAAAAAAAAATTTTTAAAAACCTTGTTTTTCTTGGTCAGGCCGGAAACTTATCAATCCACCCTCGTACATTACATATGTATTATTTGTACCATACGTATGTTAATAACTTGAAGATTATTCAATTGACAAACTTTGGTGCAATTTACGTGTAACCGAACCGTTGTCAGATTTAAATATGCAAAAACGGTTATTTATTTAAACATCCGTCCTATTTTACGATTACTGAATTAGTTATGTCTAAGCGGAAGATGTAGGATTATACTTCTAATAAAGTAGAGGGCGGAATAATAATTATACTTCTAGTATGTAAAACGTACGCGGGTGGGAGGAAATTGCTAGTTAAGTGACAAGGAAAATGATTCTGTTTGTGACCGACTGATTAAAAGTCTGAAAGCGTGACCCGAATAGGTAAAGGAAACTTTCAAAGAAATTTTAAGTGCAATCGCAATCGCACACTGGAAAAAGTTTCTTTGTGTGGGCTGACTTCAATGAAACTTCTAGAAGCAACAATGAAATCAGATATTTGCGCACCTAACAATTGTTTTTTGATAGGTATTACCTACATTGAATAAATTCGAATTTTAACTCATGAATAATGTTTTATAAAGTCAAATTCAAATATACGTATCATCTCAAATAAAATTAGATTTATTATTAGATGATTATAGAGGTAATTTATTCATTAAGAACTACGGAACTGCATTTCTTATAAATAACGTTGTGACATAGTATCGGCATACCATGTCTCCTATTTAAACCACTGCTACAAATTATTTATTTATTTAAAAGTAGCTGTTCCCGACGGCTTCGCTTGCAGAAATTAATTTTGTTTCTCCATAAAACCTACTATTAACTCCCAGTTCACCCTTACAACGTTTTAATTTTATGTAATGTAGCCATCTTAGATTTTAAATACAAACGTAGCAATAACATTTTATCCTTAAGGGTTGATTTTTTAAAATTTTCAAAACACGTATTTGATCAATTTCAACAATGAGCAACTTTCGAGTAAATCCGAGTACAAATAAAATATACCCCATGGAAACGTTGCAACCTCTTTTCATATGATTAATAATATCAAACGGCATATGTACCAAGTTTCAAGTAAATTCAACCACAAATGAAGTACAAAATTTGCAACAACTTTTTACCCCTCCCCCCTTTTGGAGGTTGAATTTTTCAAAATGTTGAGATAGGTATTTCAGAAATTAAATGAGAGACCATGTTTCAAGTAAATCTGACCACAAGTAATATATGTTCCATTTAAACATTGCAATTCCTTCACCCCCCCCCCCAACAGAGACTGAATTTTTTAACCAGTTTCAAGTGAATCGGACCAAAAGCAAACATGCAATCTTTGCAAACCCCTTTCAGCTTCCTAAAAAGAGAAGAATTTTGTAAAATGTTGAAATAGGTATGTATGTCACTAATTTTATATGAAAAAGCATTAAAGTCAACTTTCAGGTAAATCTGACTATTAATAAAACATCGTACTTAATCGTAGACAACATTACGTTTAGCTGTCAGCTGCGTTTTGTTATTCTATGTCAGTTGTGTTTTATTATACCATTTTTAACAAATGAACGGCTGGATTCAGAGCCGGACTGAAGATTTTGGCCAGGGGTGCGATGTAACCAAATGGCCTGGTTTAAAAGGGAAAGTGCACAGATTTTAATAGCACTCGGTTTTAAATAAATTTAAGAAGTTAGGAGGAAATTTGCGTTTGTCTTTGCACACGCTTACCTAGACCGGATTGTTTATAAACAGTCGATAGTGGCGTTACCGCTGCGGACTGTGTTGCGTAGAAGTTAGAGGAAAGGTAAGACACGTTAGCGACACCGCATATTCCAGAGTATACAAGAAATTTATGGACTGAAACGCTCTTGAATTTTTAGCGAATAAGAATAAAAAACGTTACTTAATTCTTCTAAAAAAAATTTTAACGTTTCTTTATAATTGATATTTTTATAGTGTTTTTTGTTTTCCTTTTATAACAAAATTTGCACCCTGGGCCAGTTCGGCACTGATAAGTAATGCATATTCAGCTCTAAACCTAACCTAACCAAACAATAACGTCATCAATTCATTTATATCCGACATTCGAACTAGAACCGCGTAAACACAGATCTCTGATTTACTAACGTGTTCTTTCATTTTATTCATATAAAGCGTTAGTTTTATACATTTCTTAGTACAGTATCGGAATTTCATACAATTTCTAGGAATTGCATACATTTTCCAGGATATGTGTGTATTAAAAAATCTTTGAAACAGCATTGTATAGATTTCCTAAATAGCTTCGGAATTGTATACATTTCCTAGGAATGGTATACATTTCCTAGACTTTATACATTTCCGGTAACATACCCACTAATTAGGAACGGTGATACAAATCTTATGCCTATAACACCTATTAGAATCCAATTAAAAAACCGTAGATCATTCTTTTGGACAGTTTAGAATTCCATTAGCTGGTATGTCAGATATGTTCAATACTACTTACAAAATATGCAAGGTCTGTAAATCTTTTATTTGTTTGTACTTAATGCGCGCCATAATTAAGTTTTTAGTTCAATGTGAAATGAACTATAGTTTCTAATAACGATTCAGTGGACCGTTTTCTCATTACGAGGTACAGAACTTTAAGGATGGATTGCATCAATTAATCATTATTTTTGTCCTTAACTTACCCGTACGTACAATGTCCTGCAGTGACGACCCATCTTGGTGAAAGAATGCTGGCCCCACACCATCGTATATTTGCATGATACAGTTGAGCAACATATGGAAAACTTTCTACCGTGGTTAAGTTTCCACCGACAATTCTCTCTTCATTTTTACCGTTATCAAATTGTGTAGGGATGGCCCAGATTCCTAACAATTACATCATTTAATTAAATTGGAATGCAAACAAAAGGCTCAAATATATTGTAGCGAGCACGAGTGTGTTTGTGTGTGATCGGAAACACGTGTTCGTGAACGGCTTATCGATTCGCCGACTAGCCTCAGGCGCCTTTCTTCATGTGCGTCGTATTTGTAAATGTGTATGTCGTACCTGCGTTCTGAGAAAGCAGTTAAACAGTTCAGAGAAAAAATAAACTAATCCGGATGTTTCCAGAAGGTTCAAGAAAGTAGATAAAAGAGTGTTTAAAGGAAGAGACGATCACACAC
>NW_020442454.1:1006637-1017137 GCF_000699045.2 Agrilus planipennis | reverse complement strand
ATAATTATATATATATATATATGTATAATTGTATGTTAATATGTACTAACGTAAGTTTGTTTGCAATAGAAATCGGCGCAGCTATCTCCTCTTATAATAGGATATTATGGAATTGGCTGACTATCAAGCCGTCCAATTAAAAGATAGAACTGCGCCTTAGACCTACTTTTGATATCCAGGAGATTGTCATTGAATCTAAATTTTTAATTAAAAATCGCAAATTTTGGTAATCTGAATATGTTTAAATGTTAACTCTTCCTCTGCTGCTTCTGCTTCTAGGATGCTTACAACTAGTTTTTCCCCATCCCTCCTCATATCTAATTTTTTTCCCAACATATAAGTAACTTATAATATATAAAGTACGAAATACCACAGCATGGCATAGCTCCCACCAAGCCTAAACTCCTTCAGCCCCTGAAGCTCCAATTATACTTCGAACTACCAATTATTATAAAAACAAATCGTTAACAACGAAAAATTGAAAGACTATTAATGTATATTCTAGTGTACTCAACTTTCCTATATAGTGTTTCTATTTTGGGGTCGATGTCATTTAATCAAACTTTACGAAGTTCTCATAGCATAATAATACTCCTAGTATCTTAGTTTTCGGCAAAATCTAGCAATAAATCACAGAACATATTACGTGGTATGCGCAATGTCTTGTTGCCAGATATCAGCAAATCCTTAAACAGCGAATAACGAATTTCCAACCATTTATAATGATGTCCTAGACCAAGACGAACGCTCGAATTAATCTCACACCCCCTCAAACTTCACCAAACCTACCTTTATATCTACTCGAACTACATAAGTAAATTTATTTTTCACGTAAATAGGATTTATGACAGTATCCTGCGAATTATACAGTTTATATCTGTAGACTAACTATGAGTGAAATGAAAGAAATAAAACTATATCTTCAGCGTACAGTGTGGAAGGCCAAATGTAAAGGGAGACAAGCCGGGCAAATACAGCAACAAAAATGAGGGGTACCGAAATTGAGGACGCCGGGAAGTTGCAGGGACAGAAAAATCTTATAAAAATTACAGTGCTCAGTAGCCCGCCAACAGAAGGCTGTCGAACAAGTAGTTTTTAAAGTATTTTTTTTAATTACTATTTTAACTATAACGCCTCTTAAATTCTTAGAAGGACTAATATATCTCAAAATGATACCTCCTGGTGAGCAGCCAAGCAAGAAGGAAAACAGGAAAGATAGAATCAAATCTTTTGAGGACATGAAATCTAGGTAATTATTATCATTCACGATTTCTGAAATGAAAATACAATAAAATTCTCCCGAATTTCTTACCGATTTTACATTTCTAAACCGTCAGTCCTTTTCGTTTCGTTCATGTTTCAACAATTCCCCACCCACGTTGAAAGAAGTAGTTGTTTCCTATAGTTTGTTTGCAAGTAATTTTAAGGAATTCCTTTTTATCCTACAACGCTACGTTTTGGGGGATTTCCCAAGTTGATCCGCATGTCTATATATGTATAAGCAATAATTCTGATATTATTTTTTTATTAGCTTCACATAGTTTTCTGGAGCTTCCTAGTTAAAAATTGCGCTCTCGCATTTATGGAATAACATACTCATGACCTATATATACGGTGTCATTTCAAAGGACTGCAAATACTATTTTTGCTCAGAGCAGCTACATTGCTAGATCGGGCCTTGGATGAAGCCATATTGAATTTTGGTTGTATCGTGTCATACAATAGATAGACAGCTTTAAAGGAAAAAGTAGGGAAACAGCGAGTATAAAAACAGGAGACGAAAAATTAGAAGAAGCGGTTAATTTTAGGTATCTAGAAAGCCAGGTAAGTCAGGACGGAAGGAGTAGTAGAAATATATAAAACAAGAATAGCGCAGGGTCGAGTCGCCTTCAACAAAAAAAGTCACTTCTGTCTCGCGAATGGTTAATTTTAAAATTCGAAAAAGATTGTTAAAAGTGTGAGTTTGGAGTGTGGCGCTGAACGGGTACGAAACATGGACGGTAGGCGCGGAGGAAAAGAAAAGGTTAGAAGCTTTCGAAATGTTGTGTTACCAGCGAATGATGAGGATACCACGGATAGAGAAGGTTAGGAATGAAGAGATATCAGAAAGAATAGGAGAACAAAGGACTCTATGAAAGTCAATAAAAAATATGCGAGATAGGTTGGTAGGACAGCTTCTCAGGCGTGAAGGTCTAGTCAGAGACATATTAGAGGAAGAAAGTTAAGAAAATGCAAAGTTTAGCTCAGGATAGGAAGGAGTAGAGGTGCGTGTCCAACCAGTCTTAGGACTGACGACCTTATGATAATGTATCCATATTTCTTTTGTAGCTGCCATTGGGATCCTGAAAACGAGGAAATTACCATTCCATACAGTCCACTCGAAGAAGATATCAATCCTTATGTGTTTTACATCCATGGAAGGAAAGTGGGTTTTACAGTTTTATCTCTAGAACGCAAGCACTTAGTTTCAGAATAAACAAACCGTTTTCACAGCAGTTTCTTATCTTTGCTGTATTTGTTCTTCACTTCTTTATAAAAACTGAGTTAAAGTGTGTTCGAGATCCTATTTGTTTTCTTTTTCTAGCAACTCTAATTGAAAACTTTTCCAAATGGCAACAAGCACTGCCGCTGTCTTTAGTCTGCCAGTCTTACTAACACTTCTTTTGCCACGTAGCCTGTGCTCACTTCTTCTCAGGCCAAGCGAGTTTGGTCGAAGTGTACAATCGATAGAGCTTAATGAATAAGTCCACCTGAGCAGTTAATTCCTCTTCTCAGAAGGATAGAGCATACACATCTGTGACAGAAACAAAGCCACGTATGTCAGTACCAGGTCGAAAGAACGAAAAAGAACGATTTTCAATTTGACAAATCCAGTGCAGATCACAAATTAAATACGTAGGGATTTTGGTCCTTATCCTTTTTTATTTAACCTAACCTAACTCTAAAGCTGGCGTTATAGCTACTGTTTGTCATAACAGTTTAGTGGATTTTTAAATGGAGATGAATCAAAGATCAAAGAACCAAAAATTATGTATCCCTCACTACCTCTTAAATTAAGAGTGTAAGAATTGAAAACGAAAAAGCCAAATTTTATCAAAACTGAATAGGAAGATAAAAATAAAAATGAATAAACCTTGCCAAATTCAGATGATCCTAATCTGACAGAAGCATCACCTGTATATGTATAATAAAATGGTTCATGAGATTGCGCTAAGGAAACGCAAGCAACAGAAATAAAAACTTAAGCAAGAAATTCTGTAGAACAATTAGGAGTCCCCGCGCACTATGTAATCATTTCGTCGATAAGACCTAGCCGCACCACTTGGGCTTAAAAGTTACGAAACTAATTACTAAAGTGACTAATAGTCCGGGAGGGAAGTGCAAAAAGAACCGAAGATTCGACCTCGATTCATTTATGCTTTCTCCGATAAAAATTCCCTCGCACATTGTAGATATATGTATCTACCGTCAGCCACTCCAATTCGACAGATTGCAGATGCACAAGAAAATGAAGTGACTATAGCTCAAACTTTTTTATGGTTCATAATATATAAATATCAATTGAAATCGTCAGCTACTCAGATGTGACTGGAAAATATGACAGCCAGTCAGGTGAAAAAACAATATGTATTTTCGAATATGTAAAATCATTTGACCTTGGATCATCATCCACCCGTCAATGTTTGGAAAAACTGTCAGCCAGCCCTCTAAAGGCGGTATGGCGATCGTAGGTGAAAATGGTCCGGCGCACAACCCGCAGTGCTGTGGCTGATGAAGTTTCCAATTTCCCATTCTTAATTAGAATAATATTCAATAATTAACACTGAGAATCAAGCTATTTAATTACTAAGCTGTCAGTATGGATATTTGAGTGACAACAATTAATTTGTATCATTTGTTTTGAAATTCTGTCAAGAATTTCACAGCCATCTTCGTAAAAAATTAAACGATTTTAGTTCCTTCATAAAGAACAGTAAATAATTTGAAAATTAGAGAAAAAGGGTATAGGGAACCATAGGTACCATTCAAAAGAGTATCAAATTCTGTATAAGGTTATGAAAATACATACAGGGTGTTCCATATGAAAAAATTAACTTATGATTAACTCCCTGTACGTAATTAACCCACTTTGAAAGTACGGACGGGATTCTTGAGGATATAACTATCTCTCCTTTCTTACTGTAGAATAGACATATTTTTTCGCTACCTACTGCTCCGTGCTACTTTATCAAAAAAATCAATATCTCGAAAACGGTAAATTTCAGAAGTATCAGGAATGCCTTATGAGAGTCTAACACCTAAAATCATAAGCAGAAATCAAAACTACCATAATATACAGGATATTTATTCCATTTAACTACATAGATGCCGTGATTTTATACCCGATACTCAATAACGCTATAGTACAAATTGTCAAAATTTAAATCCAAACCGTTTCCGAAATATTCTAATGGGTAGTCACCGTGAGACACCCTGTATAATATGGAATAACAAAATGCCAAATAATCATAAAAAATTAGATGTACTTTCCTAAATAAACTGACGATAAGGTAAACTACCGTTTTCAATTAAACATTAACACGAAGGAAAAGCGGCTTATTCATCAAAGCTGTTCCCATGCAGACTCAGTCGGTCAATGCATTCATTCAATGAACGTAGCTTAAGATTATTTAATGGAGTACATTTATATTCAAACGATACACAGGTACGTATGTGTGTGTGTATGCATATATGTGTTCGCATATCTTCCTTCGTAGAACGCGTTTGCAATTTTCCGTCAGGATAGAGCGCAGTGGAACTAATCGTAAGTAGAAGAGTTTGAAGCTCTAAAGCTCGCGAACATGAAAGGTTAGCTGACGTTTTAATTTCAGGTTTTCATTCAACGAATCCTCACAAATTTTTACGAACTGAAAACACATATGTAAATGCGAGTCCTGTTTGAAGATGGGCCAGCTCCTCAAAATACATTGCTTGTTAAAGCATGTCATAATAAATAATCCCACTCTGAACTTTTAGCATTCATCATAAGGTTGTTGGTCCTAAGACTCGTTGGGCACGCACCCCCACTCTTTCCTATCCTGAACTAATCTTCACATTTCCCTAAAACTTGAACATCCCACATCCTTAACTATTTGCCAACAGTAATCTAATCTAGGTCTACCTCTACCCCCCCCCCTAACATCCGTTTCTGTCTCTAATATGTCTCTGACTACACCTTCATTCCTAAGATATCCTACCAACCTATCTCGCCTGTTTCTTATTGGCTTCCATAGAGTACTCTATTCTCCTATTCTTTCTAATATATCTTCATTTCTAACCTTCTCTATCCACGGTATCTTCATCATTCGTCTGTAACTCCGCATTTCGAACGCTTCTAACCTATTCTTTTCTGCCGCGCCCTTTGTCCATGTTTCGCAATAGCACATCGCTATATTCGCTATTTCCCTACTTTTTCTTCCCTTGCATACTAGTATTTAAGTTTTACTTTTAGTTATTTTCGTACAGTACTGATGTGTTAGTACCGCTTCCATTTTTTATTTAAAGCTATCTCTAAGTCCTCCTTTCTAGATGCTAGTACTGCTATATCATCTGCAAATCTAAACATACTAATCTTTTGCCCTTGCACATCTATCCATACAGTTGTACTGTCTTTAATGATGTTGATAGCGTCTTCGATGTATAGATTAAAAAGTAACGGTGACAGTGTGCATCCCTGCCCGACTTCCTTCCTAATATTTACTTCTATATGTTGGAGCCCTAGCTTTATAACTGCCTATTGCTGTTTATACAAACTAAGTATCACTCTTCTATCTTCTTTGTACCTCATCCCTACATTTTTAAATATATTTAACATCCCGTCAGATTGAACATTGTTAAAAGCTTTTTCTAAATCTACAAATCCTATGTACGCTTTCCATCTTTTTTCTAGCGTTTCCTCTATTGTTACCCATAAAGCTAGAATGGCCTCCCGCATTCCTCTATTTCTTCTAAACCCAAATTGATCTTCCCCTAATAGTTCTTCCGCCCTTTTTTCCTTACTCCTCTGTACAATTCTACTTAAAATTTTTGACGCATGGGAAGTTAAGCTAATTGTTCCAAATGTCTCGCACCTATCCGCGACTCTCTTTTTAGGTATGGTTACTACCACGTTCCGTTTATAATCCTCTGGGACTTTCCCCGTCTCGTAAATACGACTAACCAGCTTAAACATACGATCTCTAACCTCTTGTCCTGCATGTTTTAGAATTTCCCCCTGTATCCCATCTACATCTGGCGCCTTATTATTCTTTTAAGGTTTTTAATGCTATATCGAACTCTTCTCTCATTATGGGATAACCTAGCTCATTTATCTCCATACTATCTTCTTTCTTTAATATATTTCCTAACTCATAGCCTGCGTATAGGTTCTCAAAATATTCTTTCCACCTATTTGCCTTTTCCTCATTTTCTATCAAAATGACCCCTGCCTCGTTTCCTACATTATTACTACTGTACCCTACATCTCTAAAATTCCTTTTAATTATATTATAAGCCTCATCGGTTTTACCTACTTAAAACTTTTTTTCTACTACTTTACACCTATCAATCCGCTGTTCCTTAGCTGCCCTACACTTCCTAATTATTTCCCAATTTATAGGCTTATATCTTTTTTGCCCTTCTTCGTCTGTCCTGTTTTTGTATTTCCGCCTTTCTTCTATTAATCCTACAATTTCATTTGTTATCGAGGATTTTCTACTTTCGTACTTTTGATATTAATGGAATAATATAACTATAAATACAATTTTATTTATTTCTTGTTAACACCACAAAAAGACTCCCCTTTAAAGGCAATGCAAATGTTCCAACGTTTTAAAATCAGTTCCTTCAAACACGTCATTTCGCGTTGTAAAATTTTTACATCCAGCAAATTCTTTCCTCCCATGGTAATTTTGACTTTGAAGAAGTGAAAAGTCATATGAAATCAAATCCGAAGAATAGAGTGGGTGCTCCAAGATTTCGATTTTGTTTTGTGCCAAAAAATGACGTACAAAGTAAGTTGGTAGAATGTCTTGGTGTAGAATGAAGTCGTTGGCCACCCACCGTTAGGGTCATACACGCTGTACCTACAGGTAACAGCAAACGTTTGAAACCCTCCAAACAGTTCGAAATTAACAAGAAATTTGATGTTCGTTAGTTGCTCGATGTCATTTCCGTGTTTCATATTTAACCTCAGGCAAAAAAAAGTGTTCACAGAAATAGACGCCAAATGACACTTGTTCATCCAATCCCGACAAAATTACCACAGTTACTGTCAGTTCTATATTCTTATCTAGGGCCTTACGACAGCAGAATATTAACAACTAAAACATGTTCAACACGTGAGAAGATTGATTTTTAATTCAAAATTCAGATTATTAGAGAATATTATTATATGGTGATTTTGTAAAACCAATTTCTATCGTTATAAAAGTGCAAACACATTCATTGCCTTCACTCTCCCTCCCACTATTATTTATAACCAACAAAACAGGATATAATAAGTATAAACAGATAGAAAAGTACAGTCTCGGCATTCCCCATTCCCGTAAATCCTTTAGTTATCGTACTGTGGTAATAATTAATTGAACATCACAAGGACATAATTATCATTATGAGGCTATTAAAGAGCATTATCATACAGTTAACACGTGTGTACACGTAAGCGTTACTTTTACTTAAGTCAACCACCACAATCTCTTTAGCAATGGTCGATTAGCCAACCAATGAAGGCATGAGGCGACTATTATAAGGACACGTGCATTACTCGTAGGATTAGAGATTGCTAGATAATAAAAAGCTGGAACCCACCCAACCCAGCCCTATAAATATATTCGCTCGAACGCAAGCAGACATTAATCGGGCGGAGTTGCGTTATTCTATTTAACTACACAGCTATTGTGAACTTTACGAGAGGAGTTTGCTAAGGTTTTTACAAACTACAGAGTACAAATTATTATTTATTAATGTGTTTTTAGTTATCTAAAGATGAGACAGGTACAGACCTGACGCAGGAAGCTGGCGGAAATTTTAAAATGGCGTGGATGAGCGGTAGCAAATGTAGGCCTATTTTGAAGCCGGAAACTGGCAGATGTATTTTAAGATCCGGTCGGATAAAAGAAAATATAGTGTCGAGTAATTTAGCCAAAACGAAAAAGAGACAAAACAGCAATAATATAGATTAGTATAAGGAAAATTATTTATGTTTGAATATTTGTATAATTGAGCAAATACCAACCAGAACATAAAGTAGATGGTGGTCACTATACTGTTGCAGCAAATACAATTTCGATCTTATTAGACCTCATCACATTCTAGACAGCTTCGACAAATTACAGACCCACTCTACTTGCTGTCTTAAGACATCGTTATATGAATTACTACAAACCGCGTAGTAAACGCCATCTGTAGTACATTGTTACATCCATATGGACCTTGGGGAAAATTTTTAAATTCCATTACCTAGCAATATATTGCAACTGACGTTTACCATGATGTTAATAGTATCTATTTTTTAGACAGTTCTCTTTTCGTAATGAAGGTTTTATTTAAAAAAACGATGAGTTGCTATTCTTTCATTGATCTCTGCCACTTGATTTCCTTCATCATTTAGTGTACAACATAAGCCTCTAATAATATTCCATCTATTATTATTATTATTTCCGATTTGATTTACTTTTGTTATAAAACGTTAACTTTGGGATCCATTCTTTCCAACGCTTCATTCCAGATATTTATGTACATATGTTTATTTGCATTTCGTGTTAATTCTTTAAAAGGATTACTAACGATAAGTCATCAGTACAAGCCCATCCCGTAATTTTTGTAATTTCTGGATTTCGCTATCCTATCTTAAGTTCTTTCATTCGTGGGGTCTTGTATCTTTAATAATTTTATCCATCATTATGATGTATATAGAAGTACCCTTCCTTGTCTTAAACAATGAACTCGTCTTTAGTACTGTCACATAGTGTTCGTAATTTCCAAAATTATATTTTTCAATTTCCAAGAATATAATAAAGAGCAAAAGTAAATAAGGAAAGAGGAAAGAAGTGATGTCCGCGAAGCAGGCGTGAAGCAGGGAGGAAGAGGTGATTCACTAGTCCATACGGTTTGGGAATCGTCGGGTACATAATAGACTGATCTTCGGAGAGCAAACCACCGGATCCTCGTGCAGCGGATCGTAGTTTCCTCCAGGAAGTCAAGGAAGAGTAACGATACGACCGTTTAACTTAATCTCCCTCAGTAACTCGTGGTTCCTACCTAATAATTTGTTGCTGGTTTGTACCTAATCATTTGTTACTAGTTTAAGTCATCAGTTAATTTAATGATAGTTGTCCTAAATATATATCATAAAAAGGAAAACAGGTCAAGCGACCCCCACACAATACTGTTTCCGGTATTAACAACATTACCTCATACTCTAATACATTCTTTTTATAGCATTTATAAATTTTCTGGTTACACTCCTTTGTTTTAGTATTTGCCATTTCATCTATTTACTTTGTCTAGATCTGTTATAGATGAAAGATGTGTGATTCTGGATACTAAATCCTCTTCTAAAACTACTTTGTCCATAACACTTAGTAGTGTTACTACCCTAAATTTTTTGCAATCTTTATTATCATCCATTTTAAATATAGGAATAATTACTCCTGTCGATTATTGAAGACGTCTACAGCAGCAGCGAACGAAGCATGCAGGGCAGCGGCTCCTTCAGTTTTGTTACCTTTATGACCTATGAGGGAAACTGATTTAAACCCCCCTTCTTTAAAATGTTTTCACAGAAACCAATACATGTTAAGAATTTGCAGTCATCGAAATCGAACAAAAGACCGTCTCATTTGGTGAAATCCGTTTTTCTTCGTTACGTACCTCCGTTTTCCAGGTATGCATAGTAGAAATTTTTCCTTAATTTTTTCCGTGATTAGGGCGCCGAAAAGCATGAGCACATGGAATGTCGATTTGAATATAAATTTTCTTTGAGTAGTGGATAGGGTTTGTCGGTTTTTAAAAACCGGTTTTTTGGAGAAAATTCTGAAATTCGAAAACCGGTTTTTTAGTAGAAAATATCGGTTTTCAATGTATGAATAACACTTAAAAAAAATTTGAGAATGACAAATGTAGCCAAATGTACCAGATTGATGAAAACACTGTTTGCAAGCGGTTTGGTTCTTGGAATCATATCGGTCGCAAGCGGTTTGGTGTGTTTTGTCTATTGGATGATTTAATTCCTATTTTATATCAGTTTGTCTTCTGGTTTCTTTATCTACAGTTCATAAATTTAGTGTTCAGTAAATAATTTCATTCAAAAACTGCTTTTAATCACTCTAAATTTTCTGTTAAAATTTTTTGTTCGAATTACAGAATATTCGAGCAAAAAATTTTTTTATAAAAATTCGAAACCGGTTAAAACCGGTTTTCTGGAAAAATTACTATTCGAAAACCGGTTTTCTAAAATGTCGGTTTTTGTATAAACCCTAA
>NW_020442454.1:967047-1005619 GCF_000699045.2 Agrilus planipennis | reverse complement strand
AGGTCTAGTCAGAGACATATTAGAGGCAGAAACAGGAGTTAGGAGGGGTAGAGGTAGACCTAGATTAGATTACTGTTCGCAAATAGTTAAGGATGTGGGCTGTTCTAGTTTTAGGGAAATGCGAAGTTTAGCTCAGGATAGGAAAAAGTGGAGGTACGTGTCCAACCAGTCTTACGACTGACGCCCCTATGATGATGATGAGGTGACCTATTACGAAAACGTAATACATACATAATGTGTTTTCAATTATTGTACTGAAAACCGCCTGTATCATGATTTACGTAATTTTCAAATAATAATACTGTGCCCATACGACATCAGATTTTAGATTACCCACTATTGGAAAGTTATTTGTTTTCTTATATAAAAAATAATTAAAACTACATTGCATTCCCAATTAAAGTTAGTAGCTGCTATTTATTGTTGTAATTAGCATTACCTACCATAAAATATGTATTAAGTAAATAAACAATTAGTGGAATTACGAAGTATAAAAGTAATAACATTTGTTTATTTAGCAATTTTCATTCTTTTTCATAGCGAATGTTGTTTGATAAAATCTGCATTTTTAGTAATTAGTTGTGGATGTTTATTATACAAATCAGTTTCAGTTACAAAATAGACGGCCGAACTGATAAGATGTATGTAATTGTAAATTAATTATATTTTGGTGGTATTTTACTTTAAAATAAATTAATAACTGCTAAAGTAGTAATAACACGTGTAGAAATAATATGGAAAAATTAGCATACAGTAATTTTATCAGTAAGTCAAATATAAATTTTTACTTTCTCGTTAATTTTAATAAGTAATAGAGTACTACCGTTAATTATTTGTTTTGAAAATTCGTTTAACTCAAACATATATAAAAGCACATGTTTTATGTTATTTCATACTTCAACATTACCCTCTGAATAAAAATTATAGCACAAGTCGTATAGCATTCAATTGAGCATAACAATTAAACATGACAAAAAATTTAGGAGTACGTATATATGTTACCATTATCTGACTAATCGTAAGTACAATATCCTTATAAATACGAATGTGAATTTGTTTGGTTGCTGATAAACATTTCACGCCTTAAATACTCAACCGATTATCATGAAATTTTGTACACACATTGTTACGAGTGCAGAAAAAGACATAGGGTACCTTTTTTCCAGGAAAAAATATTGTTCCGGAGAGATAGAAAAATTAGCTTTATGTCATGATAATCCGTGGGTAAACCCTATCATGAAATTTTTTAAACACATTATTCAGGTGTACAGAAAAGGGCATAGGGTACCTTTTATAAAAGAAAAAAAATACTGCTCTCAAAGGATAAAGAAATTAATTAATGTGGTTGTCAGTGATCTTTCGACACATATTTAAGACATCAACGCGAGCGAAGCCGCGGGTAATATTTATCATGAAATTTTTTACACACGTTGTCAGGGGTACACAAAAGAACTTAGGGTACCTTTTATGTTATTCTGTTCCCGAGGGATAGAATAATTACTTTTATGTGGTCCCTAGTCGACTGAACTGATAATCGTGAGTGATAATCAGAGATGTGATTTATTTAAAATACTTGCATTTAAAATGCAAATACAAAATACAGTATACACATTTTTATCTTGCATTTAAATACTNAAACGTAAAAACGGTGGCCGTTTTGTTCTTATTTTGCACACAATATTGTCTAAAATTGAAAATACTCGTTCAATAGCTATTGCAGTGGCGTAACGTGTGGGGGGCAAAGGGGGCAAAAACGCTTTCTTTATTTTTTCAGAAAAGCACGTTTTTTTAAAATACTTTTCTAAACGTATTTTCTATTTGTAAAATACAAAGTACATTTTTGCCGTTAAAAGTTTTGCTAGTATCACCGATTAAACATTATAAACTTAAAATGATGAATGAAAGTTGCTCACATTGACCATTAAAGGTATAAGAAGCTTAAAAAGAGGACAAGAAAACGTTCCATGAATGCTTTCTAATACTGTTACTGAAGAGAGCCCAAACAATTCTAAACTCCTTGGAAAATGATAATCTAAAATATTGGAAAGATATTGTTTTCCCGGTTCGGTGTCATGGTTCATGGAACTTTGAAGTTCCAGATTGATATCAGCACCTGCTAAATCAAGAACGAACTACGAAATTCTATGAATTACGACAAAACAGCCCACAAGACAATATAGAATTAATACAGGTCAGCTGTGTAAAACTGAAAACTACAAGATACTGTGGTGTGCTAATAAATGCGTATAATCCAAAATTTTTAGAAAACGATTCGGAAAACTTCACTTACTAGATGAACTTAAAGCTAAAGAAACTATGGATTTCATTTCTTTCTCTTATTACAATGTATAAAAAATCAGAAACAAAATCGGGTTATAAATATTTTGATATAAAATGATTGATGTTGATTTTACATCAATCACGCTATGCAAACTATTTTATCATCAGTCTTTTTTCCAATTAGAACGGTGACAAAGGAAATTGAGGTAGTATGTAAAAGAATTACTTATTTGTTGCTGAACTGAAGAAGCTATAATATATAATATAAAAATACGAATCATACCTAATCTTCGCAGCGGGTGATAAAGTGCAAACACCAACATTAGTCTAGAAAACCCCCAATACTTAAAAAATGAGAAAATGCCTGCAAGATTTTCTTAAAAAATAATTTATACTTAAATAAATGTAGAAAATTTAATAGGTAGTACAAAAAAATATTTAATTGAAAAAAGTATTTTGAAAATACGTATTTTGCATTTACCATTTAAAATACAAAAGGGAAATCTATTTTGTATTTTACATTTAAAATAAATCAAAAAAGTATTTGCATTTTGTATTTAAATACTTTTGAAAAAACATTTTGCACATCTCTAGTGATAACTCACAATTGAACCTGTTAATTTCTTCAATGCATAACAGATTGTTACTGCTACTTCAGGGTAATATTTAAAAAAAACAGCAGGTTGTTAAATAGCAACTCATCACTAACCAGAGGAAGTCGAGAATAAGATCACAAACGTCACAATAACTTTACACTTCGTATTTTCAATTTCTTCATATACCACCTTACCCTTCAAGACTACCTACACCTATAGGCTATTTCTCAACAGGTCCTTTGCCTTGTTTTTTGTTAGTTATACAATATGCTGATTTTATCGCTTAGAAAACAGGTAGTTATTGGGTTTGTAAATTCAATAATAATTTCGAACAGTTTAAACATGCTTGCCATTATTCATAAGGCCATAAATTTTGCGAACAGGTTCTACAGTATGTTTTGTAAAACATCAAGGCACACTGATTCAACTTTATTTTGTTTATTTAGACCACCTTCGAAATCATCCCACGTTTATTTTTAGCCTTTTTTACAACTGCCAGTAAATGACCTTTCATTACACATATATATATACCTATATATGTATGTCGCCTAAAAAACGTTTCGAACAAGTTTTTTTAATATTACTTAAATCTGTAAAAAAATATATTGCTTGGTAGAGAAAAGCAATGTTGACCTCCGAGTGACCTTTAATAATACTAAGTATTAAAACAAAATAAAAATTATACTATTTTCTAAATACCCTTAAACGTATAGCATTTGTTTGAATTATTTATTACAAAATGCTAGTTTCAAAACTAGTAAGGTGATAACTTTTCAAATAAACACAACACGCGATATATCTGGCCTAAACGAATACGCGTTTTCTAAAATCTATTGTTCTAAAAATTCATTATGCTTTTTATTATTTTGCTACTAAATTATCACTGGAGCTAACTTTAATTGAAACAAAAAACATCTCTACCTGAATTACGAATCTAACATATGCATGTCACAACATAATCAAATTATTTATCATAATAATTTATAATAACCAAATAACTTGAAATACTTTACAGCATTAAAACAATCAAAAAATGACGGCAGCAATTGTATGTGCTACAGCAACTGTCAAAGTCATGTAACATTATATCATTATCATAAGGTCGGTTGGACACGCACCTCTAGTCTTTCCTATCCTGAGTTAATCTTCGCGTTTTCCTAAAGCTAGCACATCCATCCTACATCCTTGAGTATTTGTAAACAATCTGACTTCCTAGATACTGAAAATCAGCCACTTCTTCTAATTTTTCTTCTCCTACCTTTATATTCGCTCTTTCCCTACTCATTCTTCCTTACATATCAATATTTTTGTTTTACTTTTATTTATTTTCATACAATACTGTTTTATTAATAGGTACCGCTTCTATTTTATTTAAAGCTAAAACTTCTTTAAATTTTCTTTACATTTAAAACTTCTTTACGTTGTTGTTCACGTTCCATGACCGCCTGCTACTCTGTATGCAAAGTGTTCTACTATCCTGCGCCTCATCTATTTAACGTCTTGTCCCATTTAACATTATCAAAAGGTTTGATGTTTTTTTAGAAAACTCGTAAATAATTGAAAAAATCCGAGAATACGCAATATATGATAACAACTACCAAATTTAAACCGAAATTACGATTTTTTTGCACTTTTGTGATGCTCATCATTTTGTATCCGCTATTTTGAATTTCGCAAATTCAATATCAAATTCGTATCAGTATAACCAAAAACCCCTTGTACCTGATTTTCATTATTTTTCCTTAATTAGTTTTCGAGTTATATCATTTAATAACTAATTTTGCAGTTTCTTATTATTAATAAACAAAAAGAGGTTTTGCGTACAACACCAATCGGTAGATTTTGAACTCTAAACTTTTAGAACACATTTCAAAGATTTTTTTAAATTTTTATGCAGTTACAAATTATTCCGAAACAATGCTTCTTTTTTGACTATGTTTACCCCACTAGTTGCAGAATTCATAAAGTGTCATTAACAAAGTACACCCATCTAACTTTCTGTTGCTTATAATAAGCTATGCGACCAGTTTATGTACTAACCAAACCTACACTTTAGTCATAACTTGTGTGCCAAAATTTACATAACGCATCATGTCCTAAATTACCGCTCTTAATTAATAAAATCAATTCACCTCAATTTTAATCATTTACCCATTACCTACGAAATGACCCTTTTGAACTTAACAGTACGCTCCCTTTATTTATTCTCCCTTTATTAAACCAGTTTAATGTGTCACCGTAAAATATTATCAGTAGTTATAGAGCCATTAGTCACATGACATGCGGTTATATCGAAGAGCGCCAACGAAATCTACTATAATTTACTTACAGCAGTTAACGGTTGCCTGACAATTAAATTAACTGAAGATCAAATGGTGTAGCATCAGCTGTTGGCCCCCTAAATGTTAGGGGGAATATATTTTTGTGACATAAAATAAATTACGAATTTGTCCACCGCCCTCGGCATTTATTAATAAAAGTAATTCATAATCTAATTACTTAATAAAAAGACCGATTAAGTACGACTCAAAATCACGCATTATGATGAAATAATAATAATAAACATAGATTACTGATTTAATAACAAAATATGTCTAAAATGGAAACTTTTGGTCCCTTTTTGTCTTAAATTTTAAACGAAAATATAAAAGCATGTATATTATAGCAGAAAATGATGTCAAGCAGAAGTAGAGGTATTAGAACTCCTCCAAGGTTTTATATGGAATTCTCATTTATAATAACAAATTTTCGATATTTTCAAATTTAGACCAATCCAAACCTTTCATTTGCCGAGAAACATTCTTGTGGTGACCCAAAATAACTGTAATGGGCTTTTGAATTATTTGCTCGTAGTCTGCTCTGAAATTGAAGGCATTTTTCGTAAAAAATCACTTTTCAGCAAAATGCTGAATAGATATCATGTCAATGGTAATGACTTTCAAGTGCACGATTTCAGAGTAATTCATCGATTTGAAATTATACTATCAAGTGCAGCGGCCGCAACATGACGTCGCTCTTTCTAAGATCACAGAAACGTTTTGAATCCTGGTGTGTTTCAAAATACTATAAGGCTTTAAAGAATGATTTTCAAAAAAAATTTTTGAGAACTTCGTATGCGTAGATTTTAAATACACAATCAAATACCCCAACTAAATTGCATCCAGAACCTGTCATCTAATACTAAAGCCACTGGTCTAATTTCTACTTAAGCTTAAACTTTTTTCTCCTTTCATTAACTACATTTCTAAATTTTATCAAGTCATTCAGATAAAAAGTACGTAATTTTAATTTAAAATACTGACTCAATAATCTGTATAATAAATATACAATATAACAACAATGTTTATTTTTAACGTACGCAATTATTTCCTTTAATTTTAGACTGCTTAAATCAATATTTATATTAACAAAACTTATAGTTCTTTATACGTATAAATTTTCAGAAACTGCTCAGAATAATGTCTGTAACAGCAATGTTTATAAACACAGGAGACGTATTAGCTTCAATTTGCGTAAAATTGTACAAAATCGCTGAATGTGAATCACGCTCCTTTAACGAATTCTACGAGATTGCTTGTCGACAGATCTTTATGTGCCTGTTATATCAATTCCGAATTTTAAACATGCCTTTAAATGATTTTATTTGTTTATGAAATTAAATAGTTACAGTAATAAAATCAAAATAAAGTGTTATTATGGTACAATCTACGGTTTATTTTACTACATCAAAAACAAATCATATTACGAAGTAACAATAATTTTATTCGCTGAAAGTAAATCAATTAAGAAAAAAAAAATGTCGGTAATAACTCCAATGAGTAGAAATTGCGTCTACCTGGTGTACTCAACCAAGCGTTCTAACTAGTGTCAGCGATCCAAATACAGGTCTGAGGACAAAAAAAACTTTTGGGTGTTTTCCCACAAGCCACTAACGCTGGTGGGCGGGCAGTTCCTCTGGACTACGCCGGATCGGTACGCCGGAAGGCCCTCTTCAGCCTGCTTTCAGGAATGATGGAAATGGGTGGGTGGTGGTTCGGGTGAGAAAGTTGAGATGGACGAAATGAAGACAGAAGAGAATGAAAGATTATTTGCGGAATATTACTGCCCCAGCATTTGCCTAAGTGATCCAAGGAAACCACAGAAAAACTTGGACCAAGGCAAACGGGCCCGGAATCGAACCAGCGTCCTCCCGAATGACTAAACCTCTAGGTCATGCCACTCGGTAAAATAAATAAACCTGAGGGTAGTTACAAAATTGCAACCAATCTAATGACAGCACTATCAGAATGGGTAACTACTTCAAGATAAGTTGTGATTTCAGCTTTTAGCAAATTACTTTTACATATCAATAATGATAATGCCATAAGGAAAACCAAAGTAGATGCTAATAACATGGATGAACCGCTCCTGTTAATACCAACAAATATGTTAAAAGAGCACCTAAGTAACATAGAATTTTAAAAGCAATAGCATTATGTAATTATTGAAGAAAATTGAAATCCGCAAATTTAGTTTTTCCAAAATATCTCGAAATGGAAAAAAGTCAAATGAAATTTCTTACTAACATTGGATTCTGCAAGCCATTGCCCATTTATCCATTATTCTATGTTTTCTAATAACCGATATAAACATTGGCACAAGGACATTCTTTAAAATATATTAATAGTTAAAATTAGCTATCCTCATAGTCCAGTACACGAGAGCAAAAAAGTATTGAAAAGTGTATTTCTTCGGCAGGAACAAGATTTTGCTTGATTCATATGTATTTTTTGACGCTAAACAGGATTTTCACTATGTGTACTTTTTCTATGACAACTAGTGTCAAAATGATCCGGATAATCAATTTAGCTGGCTGAATAAAAATTAACCATTCGCTTTATAAGTTTATTTTATAAAAGTATTTCGTTTTCACGCTGTTGCATCTGTATAAATTAAAGAATACAACTTTAGTGCGTGTGATTAAAAATTGGGTATGAACAAAAAGTATATATCGGTGATTTGTTTTCCTAAAAAAATCCTAAGTGTACTTTTTCGTTCAAAAATTGTGGCCCCCCTAGGCTGAACAGAACAATCATCAACTCCAAGAGTGACTGATGTTGCCCTTTTATATTTCTTCTGTAATAGATCGCTAGACAGTCATAGATTTCAGCGCCTCATTTTGTTTTGTATACCTTTAGGAAGGTTGATGATAGAGACATATTTGAAGCAGAAACAGGAGTTAAAAGAAGTAGAGGTGGACCTAGATTAAGACTACTGTTCGGAAATAGTTAAGGATATGGGATGTTCTAGTTTTAGGGAAATGCAAAGATTGACTCAAGATAGGAAAGAGTTGAGGTGTGTGTCCAACCAGTCTTAGGACTGACGACCTTATGGTCATGATGAAGAAGGTTGATAAGTATGTATATTTAAACAAAGATAATAATGCTAAAATTAAACGGTTAATATTCTGAGTATCTCGTAAAAACAAATGGCAGAAGGTTTTCGAATGACTAAGTCAATATAAGTACTAGAACATTTTCCGAAAATTTTAAAGAATTTGTAGTGATTTCATTATTTATGCCTTTGAAACGGTGAAATATTAATAATTAGTATAATACTTTGAAAAAGTTCGCATAGCAGTTTGATATGCTTTGGTATGAAAGTGAATACAGAAGTTTTATTTTTTATGTCATTTGGCATATACATTTAAGCAGTACCTACTTATATGAAACGGCAGAAATATTAGACAAGGCTTTCACATCAAGAATGATTAATACTAATAAAAGCAGATAAGATATTTACAAGAATAACTACAAATTTTCCACCATTTTCTGTCAAGCATCGAAAAGATATTTTGTGTTATTACAACAAAAGGCAGAATTGTTGAGCATGGCTCTCGTATTGAAAACGATCGATTGAGTTGAAAAATTTGCATACTCTTTCAGCATGTTCTATTTCAAAAAAACAAATTGACATGAAAAACAAAATGATCCTCGCAAATTTCTGCTTTTCTTATTTTTAATCATTCTTGATATAAAAACCCTGCCCAATACTTCTGCCTGCCACTTACAATTACTTTTTAAATGTATCTGCCAAATGGCATAAAAAAGAAAATAATGATAATTCTCATGCAACTGTAAGAGTTTCCTTTAGCGTAATAGTCATGCTCTACGCTTATGCTATTTTTAATAATTACAATACAAAATTATTAATGAAAATTTCATTAACAACAAATTCAGTGAAATTTTTCCAAAATGTTCTGATGCTTATCTTGCCTTAATCAGTCGAAAACCTTTTGCTTTTCCATTCTATTTTGTAAGATTCTCATATCAATTTTTATACAGCCAATAGGCAAAAGCGTGGACATGTGGACAATTCATATATTTTTCTGCACAACCGATCTTTCATTCTAAACATTGGGGCTCGTGGAATATTTCTGCTCAACGTTTTCCGCTCTTTTCTTTCTAAAATTTCATTTGGTAAGCGCCGCAGAAACGACGAAATGGGATCATTTCTGGAGCCCAAAAATTAGGTATATTGCATATAATTATGATAAAGAATTCTTTAATTAGCAACATTAAAAAAAGATCTGAGGGATATAAAACTATTAGCAATAAATTCAAAACAATTTTTGATGATAGTTATGTTAGTGACTCTTCAATAGCAGAACTGAAAAATGAAGTATTACAATTTAAGAATTTTACAAGTAAAGAAAATATTATTTCGCCTGTATCCATGTGGTCATTTATTCAGGTAAATAATAATATTGCAACATGTCCTAATTTAAATATAATTCGGTGAATTTCTTTAACCCTTACAAAAAGCAATCCAAGCGGTGACAGGAGTGAAAAATAGGCCCGGAATTACAATGTTGCCTAATGCCCGCTTTAGCCTTAGTCCGGCACTGGATAAGAACATGTTGGTAAAAGTCTCTGGGGGTGGGGGTGGGGGGGATCGAAAGAGGTCTCCCCCACCACTGTACCATAAAAATTTCGTGACGGTAAAACTAATGGAAAAATACATAAAAATATTGAGAAATTTATATAAAACATTATTTAAATATCTTTATCAATAGGGTAGGTTGGGTTTTGTTCAAGTGACCACCCTCTTTCGATCCCCCACCTCCACCCGCTTGAAAATATTTTTTTTATTGAATTTTATTTGAATTATAGCGTATGAAAATTGACAAAATAATCAACTTTCAACCCCCATAACGTTTTATGGGGTTGAGACCGCCACGAACTTTTTATGGTACAGTGGTAGGAGAGACCACCTCTTTCGATCCTACCCATCCCCAACCCCTTCGGAGGTGGGGGCCGCCATCTAGACATTTAGCAACATGTTCTTTAATACAATTATAAAATTGATTTTTATTATATCGGTCAAGTATTCCACTTTAAATTTTAACATTATGATAGTCTAAATATACCAACTTATCAACCTTCTTAAAGGCAGAAAAACAAAATGAAGCACAGAAATCTACGACTATCTGGCGGTCTATAACAAAACATCTTTAATAATAACATCAAACCTTAACAAGCCCGATAATTAACAAATTATAGACTACCGCCAATGACAATGAATCATTTGCAAATTGCGTATTTGTTTATGCATTATTATCAGACAGTCAATGTGGCAAAAAAATAATAAATAACTATGTCATAATATTTTAACGGGCGATACAAGTTTAGAACAGTCTTTTGTAAGTGTATTTATTATGTGGTCGTTGACAACTACACTACCGCCTTGCGGTACTTTATGTGATAATTAACCACGAAACCATCCATAATAAAGTTGTTAATAATATGTACGATGTGGATTTAATACGCGAGTTGTTGGAAAAGATAGAAGAGTTAAAATTTTGTGCAACCAAATGAACGTAATCTTAATAAATGTTTTTCTTTTGCTTTAAAATTAGAAATTAATTTCCTTAAGAAAAAGGATAAATACCAATTGAAATTCTTCGGGTTTGCTTTTTAAACTAAAAAACGATGGAAGTATTGAAAGGATGAAAATGTATTAATTTTAGTCATATCACACTGTTTCATGGTTGGTTCTTTTTAATTCGATGATTAATAAGTAGGGATGCACCGGATAGTGATTTTGCCGGATACGGGATAACCGGGTACCCGACATAAATTGTGCCAGGTATTGTATTATTTTGAAATTTTGATGGTGAATTCAATAAGTGCAAAAAGAATTAGATGCATTACATAAAAAGGTCAATAAAATCAGCCACCACATTATATTTTCATCAAATGGCATATTATTCCTTCGGTGAAGTATTTATTGGTTATGAAATGTCTATACATCAGCGATTCTTAAATTGTGTCGGAACCCCCTGGTTTCGTAAAGATCATTGAAGGATTCCTCAAAATATTCCAGAGAAAACAATTAAAATTAACACCCCAAGAAATTAAAAAATGCAATCCTAATTAACCACCACGTCCATTAACCTAACATATGCAGTAGAATTATTTGTACAACATGGCATTGGCAAAGGCAAACGTGTAAATGTCCACGAAAAGCTTTTTGCATTTATAAAAAATTTTGGATGAGTCGTGTGAGCTTCAACGACTTTAATTGTTTCTGAATAATAGTTTTTCAAGAGACGCTTTTGAAATAGAAATATTCCCAGCACCTCATTAATCTGAGGAATACTTTTAATCAATATTTTCCAAATGATTGTCATCTTTATCAGACATAATCCATTTAATGGATATTACATAAAAACCATCCTATTGAAGCAAACCAGGAGGGCATAAGTCAGCGACTGTGAAACGGTAATGGTGGAAACACGCGACAGGAGAATCGAGAATACCGCCCTTCTGGATTATTTTTTCATTCGTTGCAGTTTTTGCGGTTGAACTTACACTTTACGCTCTTAGGAAAAGAACGTACTTATAAGCATTTATTTCATTAAAAAAAGTTCCAATTAATGTAAAAATAAAGTACACAACAGTCGGCTAGATCACTCCGGGCATTCTCCATACTGCTCTGGCTTAAGCAGGATGAATTAGAATTGTTTGCACGCGTTTTTTGATAACTTCATCATTATTATATAACACGCACCTTCGCTTTTCCCTACATCAATCTTCACATTTCCCTAAAACTAGAACATTACATCCTTAACTATTTGTGAACAGTAATCTAATCTAGATCTACCTCTACTCCTCTTAACTCCTGTTGCTGCTTCTAATATGTCTCTAATTAGCTCTTCATGCCACAGAAGGTGTTCTACCGACCTACCTCGTCTATTTCTTACTGACTTGCATAGTTCTCTTACTCATTCCAATACCTCTTCATTTCTAACCTTCTCTATCCACGGTATTCTCATCATTCGTCTGTAACACCACGTTTCGAACGCTTCCGACCTTTTTTTTTTTGATGCGGTTACTAACCTAACCTAACCTAACCTTTTCATTTCCACCGCGCTCCAGACATACACCTTTAACATTTTTTTTGGAATTTCTAGATTAACCGTTCGCGAGTTAGAAGTGACGAGCATATGCTTCATTTGTTAAAGTCAACTCGACCTTGCGCTTTCCTTTGTTTTATATCTCCTGCTCCTTCCATCCTGAGTTATCTGACTTCCTATATACCAAACATCACTCACTACTTCCAATTTGTCGTATCCTAATTTTATATTGACTGTTTCCTTACTTTTGTTCCCTTGCATATCAGAATTTTTGTTTTTATGACAATACAGCTTCCATGTTATTTAAGGCTATCTCTCTCTCCTTGCGTTAAAGAAGGCCCATACAAAAGTATTACTTGCCAACAAGAGACAAAATTGCAAATTGATATTTTACATAACTAAGAACCTACTTTATATTACGGTACCTACACTCCGACTGCTGTTACAAATTTTAACCATCTCTTAGGCTCTAAGAACTGAACTAAAAATGCATAAATGTTCGTCAGACAAGGAAGAGCACTTTTACAACTAACAGTAGTATATTCTTCTAATTTTGTCTGTTTTTCTTATATTTTTTCATAACCTAGATGCGAAGGATCATAAATAATTGGATATTGTTTCACAATTTCTATAATTTTTTTTGTTAACTTTCAGTATCGGACATTTTGACATGCAAAGATGAAAAATCTACTTGGTTACATACTTATACTACCACCGAATAGGTCCCGCAATGATCCCGCGTTCCAACCCTGCACGATGTCGCTAATTAATTTAAAAAACTCAGGTAAGTAGTGTGGGTCATAGCTTGCAGATATAGCTAAAAGGCTGCATAACGCCGCGCAGGCAATAAAAAGCCTACAGAATTTCATTTAAAAGCCTACACTTTCAAGGACAAGAAATATTCAACTAGGTAATTCATTGTAGGTGCCTAGGTATAAAGGTGGAAATAATAAAATCAACGATGATGCTATTAAAATACAAAATTCAATAAATATTTGACTTGCATGGATAATTACAAAAAAATGCATTACAATTTCACACTTAAAAATAAATCTATTAAACGTCANCGATGTCGCTAATTAATTTAAAAAACTCAGGTAAGTAGTGTGGGTCATAGCTTGCAGATATAGCTAAAAGGCTGCATAACGCCGCGCAGGCAATAAAAAGCCTACAGAATTTCATTTAAAAGCCTACACTTTCAAGGACAAGAAATATTCAACTAGGTAATTCATTGTAGGTGCCTAGGTATAAAGGTGGAAATAATAAAATCAACGATGATGCTATTAAAATACAAAATTCAATAAATATTTGACTTGCATGGATAATTACAAAAAAATGCATTACAATTTCACACTTAAAAATAAATCTATTAAACGTCATCGCATTTCACGTTTATTATAAATATTGTCATTTCTAATTAACTAAAAAGTGATTTGAAATGCAAAAAAGCAATTAGACTAATCAAGATTGGAGAAAAATGGTTGACATGCTTAACATGTTTTCTACTAATTACATTTCATCAAAGCCGTAAAACGAAAATTATGTTCCACATATAGTACAATAAATTATTAATGCATTATTTTCAAAAGAAAATTCGCACCGTGCTTTACAAGCAACCTGCAAGATGCACAGAGACATTCGTAGCATCTTCAAGGTCGCCAACGTCATTTTTTTTGTTCCACTTAGTTAAAAGAATTTGCATGACTTGTTTAAACGACCACGGTGGTTTTTTATTACGTATTGACATTTCAGTCATTAATTTGTTTCGAATTAAAACTGTCTCATTTACTTCCACAAAACGTTGACAATTAGCAAGGTGTTAATAAGCCGGTTCGTCAATTCAATTCAATACAAAAATAAGTGTAAATTTAACACATCCTTAAACAGATAAGAAAAAATAGATGCAGAACTTACCGTTGAAAATCGTGGATTACAAATGCAGAAATTCGTTCGGAAATGTCAAAAAAAAACACGATTTTCCACAAGAGACACAGAACCGCGACAAAAAGCTATGCGAACGTAGTAACTGTCGGCAGAGCACTAACACACAACCTGTTCGACTATCTGACGCGTACTGGACTAACTAAACACCATTGTTGGTTGATACGTACGAGGCAGAAGCAGACAGAAGAAACCGAACAACAGAAAGCAACCAACGCAAACATAATTCTCTCTGCCGTTCTTGGTACGGAATCTGACCGTTAACTTTTCTGATAAACCGGTCATACCCTTCCAGTACTAAATTATAACTTCAGACAAAGGACAAGGGATGGCAACAAAGCAAAACTTCAATCGATTAATATTTTCATTATTTTTCATGACCCAAAATTTAGAAAGAATTAGTTTATTTCGTTAATGATGTATCTAACAGTTACTGTAAGAAAATAAATATACAGCACTAAATCAAAACCATGGGGAGTGTCAAGTAAACAATTTCCTTTCTTAGAAATCAAAATGTTTAAAATCATTCCAACATTGGGAAAAGTTGTATTAAAAATTGAAGACGTTAATTTACATAGAATCCGAGGTCTTATTGACAAATAATAATTACTATAACTATAAACAAAATTGATGTCAAACTAAACCCCCAAATTAATGGCTAAAAATTTTCTGGTACTTATTTAATTAAAACAATGCCGACTGTAGACTAAAATCACTTTAATTTACAGATTTTCTACCTTTATTAATTTTAAATTTTAAGCTGTATTTGTTGTAATTGCTATTTAAGTTCAATAGATTGGGTTGTAACGGATGTGCCTCAGAGGATGCAGATGAAGATGATAACATTAATGAGGTTAGGTTAGGTTAGGTTAGGTTGCGGATGCGGAGGACAGTGATCATCATTGAATTTCTAGACTTTTGGACGCTGATGAGAATGTGGATGCGGATATGGTTGCGGATCTAGATGCGGATATGAATATTTCGTTTAAATCTGAAAATACTTAATATATATAAGTAAAATATGTGCAATCATATGGTGCAAAGCACATTCATGCGGACGAAAATAACCGGCATTTTAAAAATTCACCGCGATTTCCAGAATCAGAATTAAAATACGTCCGTTGAGGTTCTATAGTATTAAATAAGTATAACAAATACATGCTTATACTTGGAAGAATAAATAAAATCTAAAAATTAGTCATTTTTTGGTAATGTTCTAAAAATACTATACTTCTTAAGCATGTATGTATGTATGTATATGTATGAGAAACACATCGGCATAATTCTGGAGGGGACAGATTTTAATTCTGATTGTTGGATAAGCTTAATTGAAGAACTAAAGTACAAAAATAGACCAAACCTTCGAATTTTTGTGCAGTAAGTCGGATCGAGACGCAGTTGTCTGCATTCAATTCGTGAAACCGCCTACGAACTTTGTGAACATAAAAAAAGATCACTTCATCTTCGTCTTGGTCAACAGTAATAGAAGTAAGTCCAAATTTTGTTACTCGCTGAACAGAATATGTAATCGGCGACGGCCTCTCACTACATGGGACCAAAGGGATCGTATTACACGTCGTCCGCAGGAGTTATGTTTTAAATTAATTAAAAATCAATTGAAATTAGTTACTAAAGGGTTTTGAGGGTCACTGAATACCAATATGTAATCGGCGATTGCCTCGGAGGTATTTGAAACCCAGGCCAACCGAGTAATTAAATTCGTTGATTTTTAAGTAATTTAAAACATAACTCCTGACGACGACGTGTATGATGATAGCCCTGCGCCGCAGGTACTCAGAAGTCCTCGCCGATCGCATATTCCATTCACGAATCCCCAAAACGCCCGAATAACAAAATTGAACTTATTTCTATCATTATTGACCGAGATGAAGATGAATTGATCTCTTTTTTTCGTTTTAAAAGTTTGTAGACAGTCTCACGAATCAAATGCAGAAACCTGCATCTCAATCCGACTTACTGCACAAAATTCGAATGTTTAGTGCTTTATTACTATAAGCTCGCTTTCGTAGAATCGCAAGAGCGAAGTACAGTTATTTTTTATTTGTTATTTCTAAGAAACTTAGCGATAGCTCGCCACCCGATCTAATGTTAACCGTTTTTCGACATATCGTGTTCCCTGTAGGATTGTAGCTCAACTGAATATCCTCACCATGAGAAAATGCGGATTTGGATGAGGATGCGGACATTAAACAATTTAAATTTGCGGATGCGGACAAGGATACAAATATTGAAATTCCTGCGGATCATCTGCAGTTGTGGATGCGGATGCGAATGTTCCTTATAACCCTAAAACTTGTTGCAAATAAAACCACGTAACGGTATATTATCTGTAAGTACGTTCACTCAATTCTTGTCAAAAAAGTTGAAGATGTGCCTGTGTATGTCAACATTCGTCAGTTTCGAAGTGTGAATGTTAACAAACACTAAAATGATTCTGTGAATCTTCCATAAGTAATACCGCCTATAGAGGTCGTTCAAGTATTACTTAAGCAGGCTTTTTGCAACTAACCCCACTCCCCCGGTCAGTAAAAATAATCAAAACTCGTACACCCCCCGCCATGCTTACGTAAACATTAGTACATGCATTTTGCAATGTGTAGTGGTTTCTTTATTGATGAATTTCGTTGTCAAGCATAGACAAGCAGGGTTGTTATATGTGTCCAATCCAAATCAACTAAATTTTGTAGAAAATCCTGCTGACGTAATCACCATCCAGATCCCTCCCTATCTCCGCTATCATCAAAAATAAGCAAATCAAAGATCCCCCTGTCTCCCTGTAGTGTTTACGTAATATTTGAATGGCCGTTACAGAAGTATATCAACGCAAAAGGATACCATTTCGAAATTTTTTTACTAATTGTACAAGGTAGAATGTATTACTTAAGAATCGCACCATATTGCAGCAATTTACAAATGATGTGAATATTAACACACGCCAGTGTTTGTTCCAAAAACGAGAAATAATTTGAAAACGACCAACAATTTTATAACAGGCTTACAATTTGTTATTATGCCAACAACATACTTTTAAAAATTCAATGTTTACAAACTTGCTGGAATTAGTAAAACCGATAAACAATGAGTAGGGTGACTCGATATTATAACATACATTTGGATTTGTGCATTATTAGCAAAGCATTCAATGTACCAAGTTGAAATTAAGGTATGTTGATTTACGTTCAATACACTGTTAAATAAAATAAATTTAAAATTGGTACATTGTGTGCTTCTTCTGGAAACAAGCCCCCAAGCCCCCCTTTGTTAACATAATCTGAAAAAGCTAAAAACTATGAAATATGCACGGGTGCGAAACATGGACAGTGGGCGCGGCGGAAAAGAAAAGGTTAGAAGCCTTCGAAACGTGGTGTTATAGGCGGATGATGAGGATACCGTGGATAGAGAAGGTTAAAAATGAAGAAGTATCAGAAAGAAAGGAGAACAGAGGACTCTATGGAAGTCAATAAAAAATAGGCGAGATAGGTTGGTAGGTCACCTTCTCAGTCATGAAGGTCTAGTCAGAGACATATTAGAGGCAGAAACTGGAGTTAGGAGGGGTAGAGGTAGACCTAGATTAGATTACTGTTCGCAAATAGTTAAAGATTTGGCCGGTTCTAGTTCTAGGGAAATGCGAAGTTTAGCTCAGGATAGGAAAGCGTGGACGTACGTGTCCAACCAGCCTTAGGACTGATGACCTTATGATGATGATGAAATGCTTTGTTGTTTTGTTCCGGTTAGTTGCATTCAGTTGCAAATTTTGGTGTTTCAATGGCGGACTATAAAAGCTCGCTGAACACACCCATTGGTAATTACCATTTTCTGATAATGGAAAAGTAGGTATTGCCCACATTAATTTTTTGCATCCATACGTATGGGACCTCAAATAACTTCAATGTAGAACTTGCCTCTTACTACACGTATTTTGGCCGTGTTTTGGATTTCATTAAAAATGACTTGTCAAAATTTAGAGACCATTCGAGGACCAGAGGTCCGGAGAGGTGCATGACCATCAACACCCTCTCCCCCCCCCCAAAGAGACTGCCATTTCTCTACATCTCATACGATTATTTCTTTTTATTTATAAGATAAGCTATCCAATTTATTTTGGAAGAGATAATGCGATTGTTTGTCGTTTGACACACTAAATAGGTTAACAAGAAAACATTTGGTTTCTATCAAGAAAGTTTTATTCTATCTTAAAAATATTGTTTCAGTTGCTGTACGATATCAAAAGGGAATATAAGGGAAGACAGCGCTGATCGGATCAAATTCAAATTCGCCTTTAGGACGAGTCGAGCGACTTGAATGAAACCAATTCACCAACAAAAATTTCGTACCAATATAAAACATCAGCATGAAAGTTTAATGAAGTTTTTAGGTACTGAAACGTCCATACTAGGTCTTCTAAACAGTAAACCCAATGACTGCTTGTAAAATTGAGGATAAGCTTCATTCCACTTAATCGTTAATACAATGTTGAACGATAAATGCTGTTATTACATTTTTTTATATTCGAAATTAGAGGAATTTTAGACGGAAAAGTAAGAAAGTAAGATTTTCTAAAAAAGACGCTATATTTTGTTATCTTTAATAATTCTGTAATTACTTTCTAGCTGATTTTTGATATTTAGAGAGTAAGATAACTCGGAATAGAGATCATCATCACATAAGGTCGCTAGTCTTAAGACTGGTTGGACACGTAAGTACTTCCACTCTTTCCTATCCTCAGCTAATCTTTGCACTTCCTTAAAACTAGAACATCTCACATCCTTAACCTATTGTGAACAGGTCCTACCTCCTATTCTTAAACTGCTACTTCTGCTTCCAATATGTCTCTAACTAGTCCTTCATGCTTGAGAAGGTGTCCCACCAACCTATCTCTCCTATTTTCTATTGGCTTCCATACATGTTGTCCTGTTCTTTTCAATACCACCTCATATCTAACCTTCTACATCCACGGTATTCTCATTATTCGCCTGTAGCACCAAATTTCAAACGCTTCTAATCGCTTTCCATTTTAGCTGTGGCCACCATCTACGTTTCGTACTCGTATAGAGCCGTGCTCTAGACATATACTTTTACCTTTATATTTTGAAAATATAAAACAGAGGATAGCGCAAGGTCGGGTCACTTTTAACAAAAGAAATCACTTTTGTACATGAGATCGGTTATTTTGGAAATTCGAAAACAGTTGTTATTAATTAGATTGCTAATGGCAAATAGTTGTATACATGCAGGTTACTGTAGATTTCAAGAAATGCGAAGATTGGCTCAAGATAACAAGAAGTAGTGGTGCATGTCCAACCAGTCTTTGGGCTAAAGACCTTTATGATGATGATAAAGTCTTCTTTCGTCTAACATGAACGATTCCCAATGGGGAAGTTACTACTTCCCAAGAGACGCTAAAGGCTTCCAGAGACGCTAAAGGCTAACAGATCTCAGAAGCAAATGGAAGTCTTCAGGAATTCATGAAATTAGCTAGAAATTCTTTCTAAATATACAAGGCAACAGTGATTTGTAAATAATTGGATTGATTAACAAAAAATAAGTGCAACCATCACATTAATGTAAATTTGTGCCTGTTCTTCGTTAAACGTATTAATTATTCATGTGACTTATAGGTATTTGTACATTTTGAACTAAAATGAATTTATTTTTTTATTTTAAAAGCCTCTTTATGGGGGTTGTAGTCAATTTAAAATAACTCACAAGTGGTCACGACCCATACGTTGGGGTAGACAAGAGGGGCACCTGTGGTGTATCTATTTATTTGAGAAATTATTATTATAATTATTTCTTCATGGTTTTTCCTAGATACTCCGTTTTGTCCCGTCCTCCTGTTTTCACATATAAACAAATACTATATAAAATAGATGTCCACTGATAATATACAACAATATTTTAATATTTCATATAAAAAAACTCTAATTAATTAGCATCTAGCAAGGAGTTAGAGATAACTTTAAATAAAATGGCAGCGGTATTGATAAAACAGTACTGTATGAAAATAAATGAAAGTAAAACAAAAATACTGGTTTGCAAGGAGGGAAAAAGTAGGGAAGGAGCGAATATAAAGATAGGAGACAAAAAATTAGAAGAAGTGACTGATTTTAGGTATCTAGGAAGTCAGATAAGTCAGGACGGAAGGAGTAGAAGGAATATAAAGCAGAGGACAGCGCAGGGTCGAGTCACCTACAAGAAAAAGAAGTCACTTCTATACTCGCGAACGGTTAATTTAGAAATTCGAAAATGATTGTGAAAGGTGTACGTCTGGAGCACGGCACTGAACGAGTGCGAAACATGGGTGATGGGCGCGGCGGAACGAATAGGTTAGAGCGTTCAGAATGTGCTGTTACAGGCCAATGATGACGATACCATGGATAAATAAGGAATGGAGAGGTATTAAAAAGAATAAGAGAACGGAGAACTTTAAAGAAATCAATAAGAAATAGTTTTTTCTTGTGATGATGTTTACATGACAACTTAGCACCGGTTAGTTTGCGGACCCGTCTACCTGGTCCAAGCTTTCTCTGGTTTCCTTGGATCAGTTAGATAAATGCTGGGACAGTAATATTTCACAAATAATCTTTCATTCCTTTTTTGCCTTCATTTCGTTTGTTTCATCTTTCTTCTCCTCCGCCTTACACTCTGGTTTCGCCCAAAAGTTTAGGTAAACCACAGAAAATCGAAGTTTATTTAATTAATTAGATATCTAAATAAGAGCAAATTCAGTTTGATTTCCTAACAGCGTTATTATTTTATTACAAACTATTGTTTTAAAAAAAAGGTATATTATATTTGTTGTAATAAATAACCCGGCAACTTTCTATTCATTAATTGTAAAACAATACTGCATGCAAGTATATACTGATTCTAAATACGTTCAGCAGTCGATGGACATTCTCTTTATGTTTACGCCAACCATCAGTTGATGTTTTCTCATTCATTCCATTCGCTTGGTTGTGGTAAATAATTAGTATATTTTCACATACTCTTCATTTTCTATGAGTCTCTAAATAATATAAATACTGAACTTTCACAAACTTTAATAAACTACCACAATAGATAGATTCTTGATAGAAATAATAGAACGCGAAGCTTATAAGAATTTAACGGAATTTGGTTCTTTCCAAGCATCGAATACCACTTTTAAACGTGTTAGATACGAGAGATGAAAACAACGAAATTAATATATCATTTTTTTATCTGTTCAAAGAATATTATGGAAGCATAAGGTGCATGCCCATAAATTCACCAAATCTCCATCCGCAGGATTCTCCATAAACACAGAATAAAGTATTTAAATCTGAATTGGAGTAGCTTCGTCTTCTATCATTTTCGTAACATAAAAAAACGAAAGATAATATTCTTATTAACATTTGCACACTTTTCTTATGCCAAAAAACGTGAAATTGTCTATTTTAGATAAAATCCAAATTTATTCAAAAATTTTCAAATAAAGCAATACAAAACATCCACATGGATCGAAAGAGGATAAAAAGGGGAACCTAATGACAAAATACAATATGACAGGTGCCATTTAAAAAAAAGAAGTTATTCGTGTTTGACGTTTGGATTTGGACATCCAGTATAAATTATGAAGCTCAATTTTGGTTTAAGCCATAAAACACTACTATTACTGGTAAAAATTTCAACACTCTACGTCATTTTTGTGGAAGTTATAATTTTTTATAATTTGGGTTGCGGTAGCGATTTTTTTCTATAAATTAAATTATCGCAGAAACTATTCATTGCAGGCATACAAGTTAGTTATCGAAGTTACCTTAAGATTTCGTGTTTCATACGAATTCGTCGCAAAAAATATATCATTCCATTTAAAATAACAAAGTTAACATCAACTTCCGGTATAACCGGAAAACGCCGACTGGTGAAATTGTGTTAGTTAAAAAGATCATCCTCGAAAACCCCTACTGCCAAATTTTTAGATCTCTAATACGCTTAGTCTTCTAAAACATCTAATATACCACTCAGTTTGAAGAACCCTGTGTATCACACCATAAGGTCCACAAGAACAAGGCCCCCAGTAAAACGAAAAGCTAAAAGAATTGTTCATAATGGAGTGCCCATTAATGTTTACTGAAGGGCGGCAGCAGTGGTGCTAAAACATTACCTCAGTTGCTTTTACTAAATTTGAATAAATTAGTTATAGTTAGGGTTGCCACCCGTACTTTATTATAAAGTATTGTACTCTATTTCGACTATGCGTACGTTATACATTACAAGACACATAAAGTACGCAAAATTACTTTATTTAAGGCCTTAAGTAAACATCGTAATTTTGTAAGCGATTATTCGAAATTCAGAGTACTTTTACATCAATAATATTGCACAGAAAAATGGCAAGCCATATTTACGGAACAACCTGATTTCCCAAATCTGTTCAAAGTAGTGTCACTTTTGCTGTCCGTTCCGGTNTTCGGAGCAAACTGACTGTGACAGACGGACAGATTCCTATAAAGGTTCCGCTTTTCATTTGGGCGTACGGAACCCAAAAAATTAAAGAGATGAAATAAGAATTTATATTAAATGGCTTTGGTGGTATATCATTTAACAATAACGCAGAAACCGCTTTGTCTGATTACGCTGATTGTAATTTGACCTTATAAGTATGCCTGCTCAAAATTTGTAGATGTAAAATTCTTAGAAACGAGACAGGTCAATTTTCGGAACACAACGGTCTACGCCTGCTTTCGCAAATAAGCAGTGGCGTACATTTAAATCTTCCTAGTACTTGAAACGTCTCTGGGTACTCAACGAAACGCACCTTTTTAAATATTTGAACAGGTAGATAAATATAACTCATGTGTTTTAAAAAATATTCTGTCAATTTTTTTATAACACTGTTCTTATTCTCATTATTTGTTATTGAAGACAGGCTCCCTCCACATTTTACCAAATCTCACCAAAGGGACGGAGGGAGTACAAATTAAAATAAAAACACCCCAGGTATGTAATTAATGGTCGATGATTAACACCTACCCATCTTTACTATACTCGTAAATCGAAGCTTCAAAATTACGACAACAAGAAGATTACACATACTCAATGCTATAAACATTTTCACATTCGTTCGTTTCTAATAGTCACGCCATAGTTTTGAAGTTTAATTTTTTTACTTTAACAACATTTCTATTCGAATTGATAACGAAAATAGGTATTCCTGCAAATTAAATACCTACAAGGAGTTTCCATGTACCCTACAAAATAAATAAGATACCGTTTTATGTCATTCTTCTCATTTGAACACCTAAAAATATCTGATAAACCATTTAACTTTCCATTGTGGTAATACAAAAGCATCATAAAAGGGTTTAACAGAAGCCAAAAGGTCCGTCTTTACCTGGAAGTCGCGACATTTTTTATGCATTCCAAAGAAGGTCGGTGCAGGCTGACAAGCTTGACAGGGGCGGACTCGAATAAGCGAAGCGGTACAATTGCCGTGGGAAATTGACTTGGATAGAAGAATACCTACGATACGTGTTGCACTTACCTATACCTTATGCAGATACACGCAACAAACAAATTGAACAGATGCTAACCTTTTATGAACTAACGAGAAACTGTTTCCCCATCGGAGACAATTATGGATATATCTACCTTAACTGTTTTATCACCATCATCTTGATGAACTAAGCGGACGTTACCTATAAGCTTAGTTAAACGGGCTTTTATTCTCCACAATAATGCAAAGCTGTTAATTAATTCAATTCTGTTTTAATTTCACTCAAAATAATGAATTGAATAAATAATTGTTTTATAAATATTTTGTAATATAACTCACTTGCGTAATTTGACGAACAAGTCGATTAATAAAAGCACAGCCGTCTTTACTTACAAGCCATGCTGAAGGTTTACTTGGCAACACTGTGGGAGTCCCAGGATTTCCCAGTTAATGAGAGTTACAACTAATACATTAGTTGTTGTGTTTTTTCGTTGTTCTATAATATTTTAATTTTAGCGGAAATATCTTGCAATAAATACGGAATAAGGATGCTTATAGTGTGTTTTAGTGATTAATACCTTTGGATACAGTTTTTAATTGCAGAAGGTAATATTAACTATCAAGTGAAAGAAGTGAAAATGTTTTAGGTCAGATTGTGTGTTTTAGTTGTAAATTTTCTTGTTTATTTCTTAACAAAATGCCTCTCGTCGTTGTGTTCCCAGTTGCAATTCAAATTATAAATCATCTTTAAAATGTAAGTACAAGTATGTCTATATTTTTATTCCCAAAAAAATGATGAAATGCGAAAAAAATGCATAAGTACTATACCTCGCAAAGATTGGACTCCATGAAAATATTCTGGAGTTTACATACATCACTTTAACGAAAGTGACATTATAAAAACAGTAAAAACAATATCCACTGCCGGTAATGTTTTGAGTGTGCTTTTAACATATCCTAAATTACCAGAGAAAAATGAAACAGGAATTTAAATTGTTGAAGAGTCTCCCTTAAACATAAGTCAATTTATTGAAATTTTAAATTCCGATTTTTTAATGAATTGTGATTTAGATAACTCCTTAAAAATTTGCATTTCAGGATATGCAGTTCATTCTGCTCGTAAAAAGATAACTTGCAACAATTGTGTTTTGCTCATAATAAACAATAAAGGCTCTTGCGTTGGTGATATTTATTTTGATTATTTACTCCTACTGATAATATTAGTATGTTTTTTTTCACTTTTATGCCATTCTTGAAGAAATAAGTAATAACGAATATCTGCAGACACAATATTTACGGGCTGAACTCCAAAAACCAATTTTAGGAAAATTAACTATTTTCAAAAATATTTAGTTTTGGAAAACACTATAAAGATATATTCTTCCAAATTTTATCTTCTTTTGCTAATGTTTTGCTTAATGATTACGTTAAAATTATAAATTATAGAAAGCAAGAGTCCCGCCACTCCAATTCAAATTCAGCTAACTGTAAGACAGCAAAAATCCGTAAATCATAAATTGTAATTAGTTCTTTCTAAGGGGATGGCAGGGCTATTGGCAAACCCCAAAAAAAGCTAACGCGCCTTGGCAATACTTCAATTGTGGTGTGGAAATTTGCTTTAATAAAATTACAATTATCGAGATTAATTTCATTTAGGTAAGACAGCAAAAATCCGTAAATTAGAAAAGTTTAAATTGTATTTAATTTTTTCTAATGGAATGGCAGGGTTATTAGCGAATCCCAAAAAAAAGGTAACGCGCTTTGGTAATACTTCAATGGTGATGTGGAAATTTGCCTTAATAAAATTACAATTATCGAGATGAATTTCATATAGGTACCTATCAATGTTTACCTAATCTATTGTCTTTTCTAGTTTGTTTTTAATACCTACATGTTGAAGTGTATTTTAAATAACGTCACATACTATCAGTGATAAATAAATATTGTTTAATAATTTAATTCATTTTTATCGTAATGGGTGTCTAAGAATCATGTGTAACGATGTGTAGTAATAACAACTAAGACTCGCAGAATAGGACTCTCACATCGAAGCAATGCGATGTTGCCAAATTTCTCAGCATGGCTTGTATTAAAGACGGCTGTGATAAAAGTTATCTAGATAGATTTCTCCAGTAAGTAGTGTAGGTATTTTAANATTTTCATCTATTTTCTTAAATAAATTTAAAACTATTTATTTTAAAATTATAAAAACTATATTTGAGACGCTTACAACAAGCCCTTCCATTTGATATGTCACACGGTACCGTTTGCAATACTTTTTTACTTAATTTCCTATTGGCCCCCCCAAAATGATCCCCATGTTCAAAATTAATTTATTTACGTTAAGCGTCCGTGTTTGGGTCACCGAAGTTCATATGTGTAGGTACTAATAAATTTCAACTTAATCGATCCAATAGATTCGGAGCAAACTGACTGTGACAGACGGACAGATTCCTATAAAGGTTCCGCTTTTCATTTGGGCGTACGGAACCCAAAAAATTAAAGAGATGAAATAAGAATTTATATTAAATGGCTTTGGTGGTATATCATTTAACAATAACGCAGAAACCGCTTTGTCTGATTACGCTGATTGTAATTTGACCTTATAAGTATGCCTGCTCAAAATTTGTAGATGTAAAATTCTTAGAAACGAGACAGGTCAATTTTCGGAACACAACGGTCTACGCCTGCTTTCGCAAATAAGCAGTGGCGTACATTTAAATCTTCCTAGTACTTGAAACGTCTCTGGGTACTCAACGAAACGCACCTTTTTAAATATTTGAACAGGTAGATAAATATAACTCATGTGTTTTAAAAAATATTCTGTCAATTTTTTTATAACACTGTTCTTATTCTCATTATTTGTTATTGATCTGTTAGATACCGTTTACAATAATTATATTTCGGTTTGTGTTAATTAAAAATGTATGTTTGTTTCATCCAGTGTCCAGAGATCTTTCAATCACTACGAAGATTTAAATGTTCGCCACTGTATGTATGGAAATGCATAGACAGACCCTTGTGTTTCGAGAATTAACCCTTCTCGATTCTGAAAATTTTACATCAACAAATTTTGAACAGGCTCTGCCTCCATAATATACAAACATTATTCATTTAATATTATATTTAGATAACGTGATCATTTATTACAGACATTTTACTACTTAATGTATTCCATAAACCGATCATTTAAAACTGCAAAATAATGCCACCGAAATGTTATTTCCAATATCCAGTACTTACCTTTAATTCCATGAAAATACATACAACGTAATTTGTCGGAGCTACAGCACAGTACAGTAGGTAAACAGTTAAATTAGGTACCAAACGACTAGATCAGCGATTCTTAAATGGAGTTCCGCGGAACCCTGGTGTTTCCTGGAAGGGTCGCAAAGGCTCCGAGAGATACGGCGTTTTTTACCTATTAATAAATTAATTATCTATACAAAATTTTGCGAAAAGCAACCGTTCTGTATTTAACCGTAACAGCAACTTATTTTTCATGACCAAATCTGTGATGAAAGGTCAAACCCTGACGTTCATTTTATCACAGGAACCAGGACCGCTACTTTTGTGAAATAATATACCTAAAAATACAACTATTCGTTGGGGGGCATCCATTAATTACGTGAGCTCAGAATAGAGGGAAGGGGTCCAACGAAATCTTACCAAATCTCATTTAAACCGGGGGGGGTAATCGAATATCTCACGTCAACTTCAAAAAATATTAAAAAAAAATATTTTGCCCGCTAAAATAAATTTCATGGCTATTAATATCATGTAGTACGAGAGTAATGTGAAAAAAAAAAGAAAATGGTGACAAAATGGTCCAACTGTTTCCATTGAAAAAGTACACGAGTTTCCATGGATTGAGTAAAATATAAAAAAAAATGTTGTAATCTGTTTTTACTTTCAATTTTTTTTAATTTAAATAAATTAACTATAATATACCTCAACGATTTATTATTTTCCCGAATAATAAAAATAAATTAAGTTTAAAATATTTATAGCGTCAATCTCACGTAAGGGGAGGGGGTCCTGGCAAATCTCACCTAAGGGGGGGGAATAGTCTAAAATGATCGAAAAAGAGCTCATGTAATTAATGGATGCCCCCTTGGTTGATTCTTGTTTCCTCGATCATTATGTTTGTTTATTTATTACCATTATTGTATGCGTATACACCTTCTCTGATCACGCAAAGCATGTGATTTATTTATGTATTTAAATATTTACCGCAATTTTTAAATGTAGCTATTGTTGTCAGAGAATGTTATTAGCAACAGATATATTGCAGTCAAGGCTTTTTAAAAAAGCATGTGAAGATATGAGAAGTCAGCATTAATCACTCCTTCTACGCCCGGAACTGAGATGGCTTTCGAGAGGAAAAGTTGGACAACCAATTTTTACGTCCGTTAGTCATGTCGAACTACTGAATGACGAGGAATGGCTAATGAAATTGGTTTATTTGGCCGAAATATTCAACAAACTCAACGTAATTAGCAGATCCTTACAGTGAAGAACTCCAACTAAAGCAAATTTGGAATCTGGACTGAATGTGCTGAACAAAAAAGTTACGAATGTTTTCCTCTTCTAATAACTAGATTTCTCAAAGCAAATGGTCATGGTAACGTCAGATGTGGGTAAAACCATAAATAAATATCTATTGAACCTTAAAAAATCCTTACAAGATTATTTTCCAAAGGAATTACAAGACAGTTGCTGAGTGCAGAGTCCATTTGCAGATCAGGCTAAACCTTCAGTGCTACCTGTGTCTGAGTATGAAAAGAAGATTGATATTATCAGTTAATTCAAACTTGAATGACCTTTGGATCGAATTTAAGGATGATATCCTGCAGTCGTTGAGAAGGTTATCACGATTCCTAAGTAAAAATATGCAATCAAGATTTTGAATTAAGAATTCAACTTCAATAAGGTGTCAGGGGTCTTACACATAAAACTATTATTAGTTTACTTTTACTCGAGAAGGGGTCAAAAACGGTTCTGTAGCAATAAGACTCGCAGAATAGGACTCTCACATCGAAGCAATGCGATGTTGCCAAATTTCTCAGCATGGCTTGTATTAAAGACGGCTGTGATAAAAGTTATCTAGATAGATTTCTCCAGTAAGTAGTGTAGGTATTTTAATTTCAATGAAGAGAAATCTTCCTAACTAAACTTAATATAAAAAAACAAACAGACAGACGTACGAGTTATCCTACAAGGGTTCCGTTTTTCATTCGGACGTATGGAACCCCAACCCGAAAACCATTGTAGTTGAACAAAAACATTCAAATTGCAAGTGTAAATTTGTATGCATAATATTGTTTTATTGAAAGATTTACCACGTTATGTTCAGACTACAGGCTTCTCATTAAGTTTCCTATAATCTGTAGATAAAGAACTAGTTTTTGTATTTTTTTCAAAATTTTAGATTCAGTAGTTTCGGACTTAAGGAGAAGGGGGAATAGTCAATTTTCATCTGTTTTCTTAAATAACTTTAAAACTATTTATTTTAAAATTATAAAAACTATATTTGAGACGCTTACAACAAGCCCTTCCATTTGATATGTCACACGGTACCGTTTGCAATACTTTTTTACTTAATTTCCTATTGGCCCCCCCAAAATGATCCCCATGTTCAAAATTAATTTATTTACGTTAAGCGTNACTACTTTGAACAGATTTGGGAAATCAGGTTGTTCTGTAAATATGGCTTGCCATTTTTCTGTGCAATATTATTGATGTAAAAGTACTCTGAATTTCGAATAATCGCTTACAAAATTACGATGTTTACTTAAGGCCCTAAATAAAATATTTTTGCGTACTTTATGTGTCTTGTAAAGTATAACGTACGCACAGTCGAAATAGAGTACAATACTTTATAATAAAGTACGCGTGGCAAACCTCATTTCACCCCCTGTTATATCGTTACGTATCTACGATCTTATAATATAGATAAGTATTTTTCTTTTCATTATAGTAATACGTACATAGATAGTATACCGTTTTTTATTCAAGTTTTTGGATGTGTGTAACAGCTTCTACACATTTTTTTAAATTGTTATTAAATGCTGTCCATCCACTGAAGATGATTATATAATATCTGTATGCGACTTTTAAATTAAAGTCAAAAGTGCATACCCTTTAAATTGTTATAACGCGCATACGTATGTATATACAGGATGTCTCACGGAATATTTAGGAAACCATTTCCATTTAAAATTTCAAAAATTTGTAGAGTGGCGTTAAGGGATATGCTTAGGGTTGCCACTTTTTTTATATAAATAAAGGACGTTGGTTATTTAAGGTAAAAACAAAAGTACGCTGTGTCAAAGTATTTTACGCAAAAACACTTACAACCACCCTTTTTTGTATAATATATCTTAATCTTAATCAGAGAAATCAAATCATCTAAAATAAAGTACTAACTAACTAACTACTAAATTAAAATAACGGCACCTATGTAGCACTTCCGCTTATACCGGAAGTTGACATCAACTTCGTTATAAATGGAACACCCTATATATTATGACGATTTTAAGTTTTACTTATGATTCTAGGTAGACTTTCATAAGCCTGATTCACTTATTTATCTATTTGGTCGCATATAAGATTTGATAAATAAGTAAGGAAATGATTAGTCCTTAGTTTTTCTAAGAAATCATACTACTTTTTTATAAAATCCAAAATCCTTTTATAAATAATTTTTTTAAAGATCTTAGCGATATTTGATATCATGAAGATCAGGTGGTAGTTAGTGTAGATATTTTTCTTTATTCTTATGTATAGGTTTAATGTCCGCTTGCTTTGGTGCATCAGGTCAACGATACATAGGTTTATAATATGAACAAGTAATTCAATCAAGTATTTAGATAAATGTTTAATAACTTTCGAATTAATATTGTCAACACCTCCATTTTTTGTTTTTAATTTATTTATAATATTCATAATCTCAAAAGTATTAGACTGAGCAATAAAAAAATTGAATTTGGATGTAGACTTATCTCAAAGTTGGGCGGTTACTAGATTTTTTTGCGGTCAAGACCAAGATTACTAAAAAAATATTTATGAAAGAAAGGGATGAAGTAAGACATTATGTTTTTGAAGACAAATTTAAATTTAATGGTGATGCTTTCGTCACTTGATTTCTTCTTCTGATTGAATATGATAATTACAGCTGATTAAGAGCGTAAAAGATTTATTAGAATTAAACCTATACCAACGTTTCACCTTTGGTTTGAGATTTTTTCAAGGTACCTAAAAGACTTGATATCACAAAACATAAGTATAGATAAAATAATAATTAAAACAATGTAGAGAACTGTTTGTAATATTTATTACTTTATCTATGTGTTTTGTGATATTATGTTTTTTGAGGATTCATGTACCACACACCACGACGAATATTAAAAAACCCACCTTGAAAAAAAAACCAGAGGCGAAACATAGGTGTAGGTTTTATTCTAACACACCTTTTCACGCCCCTAATCAGCTCTGATGATTCTTATTAAAGCAGATAGTAAAAAAAAAAATTTTATTAATCAAGTAGATAAAATTAATAACTTACATTATAAATGTTTAATATTGAGACAAAATTTCTTTAATATGCTACCATCTGCTGGTATTACCATGTACCAAGTAGGTAACAACAGCGATCAGAGTCTGTAATATCTATCTTCGCTGGTAAATGTGATAATAGTGCATTATTACTGTATCTAGATGGCAGGGCGAAAAATACAGTTAGGAACCCTACGCAATTACTAATACTTCACATAATCATGAATAAGAGATATATAGTACATACGACCGACTGTATATATCTCTTATCTATGGACATAAGTTATGATACACCATAGACATATATTAATGGACGTGCCTTAGCCGTATGTCATTGTAATAATTTCTTGGCTCGAAAATTGAGGGAGATGGCGTATAGTTTCGGACTAATGCTTTGTCTTTCATGACACACTTACGCACTATGGTGAGATAGATGGATTTTGTCCGAAACTTTGTTCCATCTCTTTCTTTTGTACCACAATTTTGACCGCTAAGGCATGTCCATTAGTAAACGTCGATGTGATACACGACCGTTTGTCTATGACGACCATCCCATAAACCTGATTGAGCGTATTTTTTGGCTGAATAACTTACTGATCTCACTTAATCCAGCTTAATCTATCCAAGAAGACTATAGATAAGTAAATTTTCATACGTAAGGACGTACTCATAGACAAGAAAGTTTGTAGAACCATAGATTAGGTAGAGAATTTAATGGCATTTGACAATACTTATGTAAGAGAAACAGTTAAATACAAATAATAAATTAAGGGCCTTATCAGATATAGTTATGATTAAAGGTTCATTATTCTACGTTAAATACTTACGTAAAATACTAAAAATTAAATTAATTTGACATTATAAACTGAATATACGTTATTAAGAAATTCATCTATTTCCAATTTGAAACGGTTTTCAAAAGTTTTTAAATCCATAGGTAAACTCCTGATATGAATATCAGCAATAAATATCTACATACAGTGCAGATCCACCTAAGTAACTACTAATTACAAATTATTTAAAATTATTTCAGGAATGTTTTTGGCCTCTGGTATTTTGAAATTTTACTGATTATAATTTTGTTAGACAACAGCGTTTAGTATTATAGACAATACTTATACGCTTATACCATACTTATATGTTCTCTGCTTCTATACTTAGTTTTTCTTTGGTAAGAAAAATAAAAAAGAAAAATAAGTTGTGATAATAATGCAAATAAAAACACGCATAAAAATAACGTAAATATGGGTACGTACTTTCCATAGACAAGGTGTTATTTCACAGCATGATCATTAGATGATCATTAGTTAGGATCATAGCGTATATGCATATATCGTCTGATCCTATTATCTACAGTCTGATCAATGTGGACTGTGATCTTTTGGCTTGTGGAATTGTGAAATAAAAAATAAACAACTTGTATACAGTAAACAAAACAAGAAAGGGATTGCTGTTGTATATTGTAATAATTATCAAATTAGCGCGTCACAATGACGTTTATATCATATAAGAATATAACTACATATTCTTTCACTGTTAATTAAGCTGCTATCAGTTGCTATTTTTGAAACGACGTTACGAGTTGTTTTTAGCGAATAATTTCTAGAATGAAAATAAATTATAACCTCACATTTTGCATATATTTTATATTTTTTGGAATCACATCATGTACTTTAAATCCTATAGTTTTCATCCCAGGTGACGGTGGGTCACAATTAGAAGCTAAGTTAAATAAGTCCAGTGTTGTTCATTATGTTTGTGAAAAGTCAACCTCTGGTTTCTTTAACATATGGCTGAACTTAGAGTTGTTAGTGCCTCTAGTAATAGATTGCTGGGTTGATAACGTTAAACTTAATTATGATAATGTTACAAGAAAAACGTTCAATCAACCTGGAGTGGAAACACGCATTCCTGGATTTGGATCGTCAGAAACAGTGGAATGGCTTGATCCAAGCCATGCATCAACTGGAGCATACTTTAAATATATAGGCGATATTCTAGTAAAATTGGGACATGAACGCAATATAACGATTAAAGGAGCTCCCTATGATTTTCGAAAAGCGCCAAGTAAGTGGGTTGTAATTTTTGTATATAAATTTTTCATAAAAAGAAACCTATTGTGCAGATGAAAACCAAGAATATTTTGAAAATTTGAAGAATCTTATTGAAACAGCTTATGACGAAAATGGTAATCAATCGGTCATGTTAATTGCCCATTCAATGGGTGGTCCGATGTCTCTTCAGCTTTTAAGTCGACAAAAGCAAAGTTGGAAAGATAAATACATTAAATGTTTAATCACCCTTGCAGGGGCATGGGGAGGTTCAGTAAAGGCAGTAAAAGTGTATGCAATAGGTAAAAAAGCATTCTATACTTTATTAATAGCTCTAAAAAGTTGCATTTTTTGTGGCAGTAATTCTGTGCTAGAATATTTTGATTTTTTTTATTTAAAAATCCTAATAATTTAAAAATACTTTGTCACTATCTTATACGTCTTTGTTATAACTATCACAATTAAAAACTGCATTGTTACCTCTTTTCAGCGACCAATGTTAATTTAAATAAATATGCAATAAAAGTAATGTATATGTCTAGATTAAATGCAAACAATGTAGAGATATTGCATTTAAAAATGTAATAATGTATAAATATATATGTATATATTCATATATATTTCTACGAATGCCCTAACTATGTCATATCTTAAAATACACTAGTGTATGTTATTAACAAATTAACCACCCTAGCTGTTGAATATACGTTATTTACTCTTTTAATGACGATTTCATAGTAGTAAATATTATTATAGGTCACAAGGAGTTCGTCAATCGTCATTATGGGTAAAAAATAAAATTATTAGTATTAATGATGAGCAGATAAACTGAAGTCACAAATTGTTACAGTAAACAATATCATAAATAAGTAGAAAATGTTTATTAATCAAAATCATTAATACCTACAGCTAGGTAAATAACGTACACACAGTTGTTGAACATTCAGAAATATGTTTTTATAATATATAATACAAAATACTTACCTGTTATATATATTACAGGAGATGATTTAGGATCTTATGCTTTACGAGAAAGTGTAATGAAACAAGAGCAAATTACTAGTCCTAGTCTTTCGTGGATGCTACCAAATCAATATTTTTGGGATAAGGATGAGGTACTAGTACAAACGTCAAAGAAAAATTTTTCTCTATCAAATATTGAGGAATATTTTAGGTAATCACTTATATTTCTCAACATAAAAGCAATTCTTCTGATTCATTCTTTTTTTTTTCTTTATTTTAGAAGTTTAAATTTTCCGATTGGTTGGGAAATGAGAAAAGACACATTACCATATCAACAAGGGAACATAGCGCCAGGTGTCGAAGTCCACTGTCTTTTTGGAGTTAATATTACTACCGTAGAAAGGTACTATTTGTAATATGTATTATTTTAAAACTATCATACGTTATCATCAAATATGAAAATATAATTCCCATTTCGTATTTTCTTTTTATAGTATGCGAATGATATAATTCTATCCAGTATTTTAAATTAGATGAACTTGTAACACGTTATTTGTTTGTTGTTTCTTATTAAGTAAGATATAAAACTAAAAAATACGAAAAGTAATGTGTAACTTTTTTTTTAATGTTGTCTACTAGATATACTGTAATCATAAAAAATTATACAACTAATTTTATTTTTACCTAATTAGTAAAAAACAAAAATTATTTTAACATAAGTATTTGCAAACATCTGATTTTTATGAAAATTCGAATTAAAAACGTCTGAGCTAATTTTTAAAAATTGATACATTAATTTCAGATTGTATTATAAACCAGGGACATGGCTCGATGGTTACCCCACTTTAATAAACGGAGATGGAGATGGAACTGTTAATCGAAGATCTTTGGAAGGTTGTTTACGTTGGAGCAAAATGCAATCTCAACCAGTTCACTACCAAGCCTTTCCTAAAGTCGACCATATGGGAATTCTAAAAGAACAAGCTGTTCTTAATTATATATCCAATTTAATTAATTCGGTATAAAGATTAAATTTCGTCAAAAAAATAATTTTTGGTTGCAGTAAAAAAAAATACATAACTCCCTCACTGCGTTTCTGTACGTATATTTACAACAGTTTGCTTAGGTAGCTAGCGGCTTAAATTTATGCAGAATATTTATCGAAATATGGAATATTTCTATTCTAAAATCATACTTAAACAATTTAAGTTATTGATAAAGAAAATACCCCAAAACGCAAAAACATCTTGTAGGGCAATGAATATATCTGAAGTTGTTCTTGGTTCAACTTTAAAAATACAGAATTAACGAAATCTTATAACACGCTTTCAAAAAGTATAATTTGTCTTTAATATGCTTTTGAAAAAATGCTTCCTTTAATTATACCGTGAAAATAATATTTTTTAATTTGGGACCCTAATTATCATGTTAAGGGAATAGTTCATAATTTACGAAATAATCACATTTACAATGTTAATTTATGAGTTCCTTCTTACGCTTCAAGCAGCAAAAAGTAATTCATAGGATTTTTTATTTATTTTTTAAGAAATGTTTATATTCTTTTTGAAATAGCATTCCTTCATAAGAAGCTCTCTAAAATTTGTGTTGTTCCTGTCTGTTTTTGTTGTGATATTTTTTGGCAGCCATAACCTTTGTTGTCCTTTTTTACATTGAATGTTATTTTTATTATTAATAAAATGTTTTTACAAAGAGTTTAATGCATTTTAAATATAAATATTTTTCAGTTAAAATATTTCTAACGTCTTTTAAATATTGAACAACTTTTGCGTGTTTCATTCCCACTAGTGTTGGTTGGCGGACAGTCTCTCCAATCCTTGTAGCCTACACGATAGGGCGAAAGGCTCCCTTCAGCTACTGCAATAAGGAATACCGAAAAGTTTCCACATTTCATTGGTAGAATTGTTTGTTAAAATGTCTTGCGTTGTTATGATAATCACTCTTGATTGTATCTAACTGTAACGTTAAATAATCCATTTATAGTTTATGTAATAAATAATGTTCTATTTTCTTATAGTTATAAATTACAGTGTTAATTAATTTGATAACGACCGCTAGATCATTGTCGGTATATTTTATATTTAGTGTCGGTGTACATATACGTTTCATATTTACCCATAAATGGTCAATTCACTAAACAAAGATTACATACACTTTGCACCCTGTTTATTATCATAATCGTAACCCCCGCAAATAACAAATAGATTTTGTTTACATAAGACTAATGCATTAAAATATTGACGTGAAATACATGTTTGTGTATTTATTTATTAAACTACTTCTATCACTAATTATTGCAGGAATTAGTTTCATAAGAAAAGTTATCCACTTTTAATGTCCTTTTTCAGATTTTTTAAATTTGAAAGTACGTTCATTTGATTCGCAATAAAGAAATTATCGCGACTTTAAATAGTGTTTGAATATGTGTTTAGATTTTAAAATATTATAAAGAACAATAATAGGTAATATTTTACGAACTTGCATGTCAGTTTCATTGTGGAGAATTCTAAGCGTACATATACAATTGCTGATGAAAAACTGTTTATTCTTTATAGGAAGGTACAAAATATACCAGCATAATAAAATTACCTGACCAGGAAATACTGCTGAATATACATAAGGTGTAATTACCCTTTCATCCATTTATTTCGCTTCCTTTAATTTATTGTAAAAGCAAAAAGTCCTATTAAACATATTTATTACTAACACAACTTCATTTTCTATTTGCAGTTAGTTTTTAAGAATTTACAAACTACCAAATAAATGTTAAATTACAAAACTACTTAGAACGTGTTCAGAAGAAAAGAAAAATAGTCTACTGGAGTATATGGACGCAATCAGCTTATTCGTAATTATTGTTATTCTCAATAGGAATTACTTGAATGATGATATGATATGCAGAAATAAGGAAATACATAACTACTTATTTGAACGATATTCTTTCTTCGTCAATTACAAATTACAATTGCGTATTATAGACGAAAACGTAAGCAATTAGATTATGCAACTTTTAAAAACCAAACAAAGGAAAAAATACATTAAGGATCGAGCTGACTAAATATACATATTTTATTTACTATTTCAGTCAGTATCGTAAAAATGGAATAACCGTTAAATAATCAGTAAAACAATATTTTTGTTTATGATCTTATTATTTCGCATCTTAACAACAGAGGAGGACGCCAGATTATCTAGTTTTGGCGCCTTTTAATAAACTTGTAATTATCGTTCTCTTTATTTTATCTATAAGTAGCGTCACCCATAAATTTTCATCATTTTATTGTTTAATTTAGTTTGATTATTTTCCATTATAATTATTAAAAATATGTCTCATTTTATAAAATTTACCGTTTTTTTAAGGATCATATCACTTGTTATCGAGAAAAGTTGCTACTTTTAGAAAAGAATCAAAAAATTTTTTTCACAACATCCAGACATTTAAAAATACGTTAATTTAATTTGTAGGCTTCCATTAATAATGTTGTTATTTTTAGGCTGTTTGTCACGTCAGAAGTAAACGTTTCGAGAGTCATACCGTTGCCTTCTTCGGGATTTTAAACGTTCTGAAGAAGAAAGCGGTAAACAGTCTGGTAATAACAAGACCTTTAGAAATACGTTTTTTTGTATTTATATTAATGAGAAACTTCTATTAATGATAATAAACTCAATATTTGATGCGCTAACTGAATCAACCAAAAACCCACATCTTAACAAAATAAAATACAACTGATTTAATTAGTAGGTAACAGGAAAGTTTCATTTAATGCTAATAGTTTTTCTTTTTGTATAATAACACTTATTTACATTCAAACAGGAAATATTATTTCAACATTTAAATACTATAAAACATTTTAATTAGCAGATTTTGGTAGGCTTAATACAATCTAACTTTACTTCTCTATATATACGAAATGTATGCCAACTAAAGCAAATAAATAAGATTTTACCCTACTATATAATACACATTTAATAAATGCTTTACACTTGCATATGATACCTTGTATAAGTAAAATAAAATGATAACAAATGATTATTTATAATTACTTTTTGTATCAAAAATAGCACACATATTTTAAAACAGCGTATAAAATCGATTGTGCATCATCATTTTAGTCGATGAAGCCACTAATAATTGTCAGGTATTCCGAAGATTTCGTCTACAAAAAAAATATACATGTAAGTTGTTTGTAATCTGATTAATAAACGAATACATAAAATAAAATAATAGAGATATTAATTTAGTATAACTATTAAGTTTTTGAAATAAAAGAATATTTTTATTGCATAA
>NW_020442454.1:959073-963241 GCF_000699045.2 Agrilus planipennis | reverse complement strand
TAATATAGATATACAAAGGGTATATAGTCTGGTCTAGTTAAGCGAACAAAATATCCTGTTTATCGTAATGTAAAGATTAAAGAAATAATAATAAATATGAATAAACTGATAAATAAACTAAAGCTCATATTCTCATTAATAAACTAAACAACTATAATACGATAACTATGTTCCTTCCATTAATAAGTCTCAATATCATCAATGCTTCCTTTCAAGGGCAACAATTTGAAATCACAAAAACCCGATCTTTGAAATTTTGGACATTTTAAATTAATTATTTGTTTTAAGAAATAATGCAATGAATAGAATAACAACTGAAGTAAGAAAAAATAATTATATTTTCGAAATGTGGGGCTGGTGAGAAGAAGATAAATAATTTATTTGGGAAGTCCTGTAATGAAACGGTCATGCACCCTGCTATCTGATTGATTTTCAACTTCTACAATATAATTGTGGGCCTTTTTAAAAATACAAAATAAAGTTATTGTACAAGTATCCGCCACAATTTTGCATTCATTTTCTAGAAAAATAAATTATAGAAAATAAAATGACAAAATATACTTTTGTACCTATTACCTATTACACGTCACATCTTTTATCATTTTTTATCTACCTATAAAGCTCTTATTTTTTTTCCTCAATTAATTATTGCATTTTGTTAAATCTTCTTGATGTCTACTAAACTTTTATAAAACAGGATGCATATCGAAAAACTTTGCGCTAAAACTGTTACTAGTTTTTATAAGTGTTTTTGGACGATATGTTTTGGCTATTATGATATTTTTGTTGGTAAAACTGTTATCAAATACGAATTAAAAATTATGGTAGAAAATTAAAATTAGTAGTGATACAGAATTATAAAACAGACATGTTTAACGAGAATGATAGAGAAATTGAAGATGTTATTGATGCTAGAAAGAAAAGCGGTCAGTACAACATTCAAGATGAGACAGTGACATCAACAAGTACATCATGTAGATTTGTGTATTCTACCCCAACATCGGGGCTGACTGAAGATAGGATATTTAATGAATGCATTAATGAAGGGGATTATTTAACGGATACATGTTATTCTAACGTAGGCTCAACAGACTCAGAAATAACCGTCGTTCGAGTAAAACGAGAGGGCCTTAATAATAAACTGAATAATGAAAATATGTGGGATACTATGCACGATGTAGCGATTCCGGGAGATGGGACACATTTAGGAGAAAGTCCATCCCTAATAAATTTGGTAACTTTGGTCAGTAAAAATGTAGTAAATTTTGACAACGTATATGAAGGGAACGAGTATCTTGTACCATTGTCTTCATGGGATCCTAATGATAAACCTTATACCGAAATTCCTCATAAGAGAAATATGAAAGGAGCAACAGCACACAGTTATTACAGTACTGATCTTCAAAGTGGAACGTCTGGCAGTCCGCTAACTCTTTCTGAAGATAGAGCAACAGCAGATTTAAATTCTAACGATGGAGATATAAAATCAGTTCATTTAAAACGGTTAAGTTTGGCGGAAAAGATCTCCAATTTTTTGCGCAAGCGCCGTAGCAAAAAGTTGAAAACGACTGACGGAAGTCGAGCAACATTAAAAAGTGAAAAAAGTCTTGTTTGATAATGTCGATAATGTCACCACTCGGCTCAATATAAAGACCGAAATCAAATTACTTCCAATCTAAATGATCTCAATAAGCTTTACAGTGTAACAAGTATGTAATATTAAATGATAAAAAAAACCTAACCAAACTTAATTTTTAAATTTTTAGTTTTTTATTCTGCTTGTCCATACGTAATTAAAATATTTTTTGACAATGGAAGGTGAAAACGCCCGAGATGCCCTTTTCCACTCCAATGGCACCACTGCGCTGGAAACATACAGTGTTATTTTTCCAAGTGCGTTGCTAACGTTTATAACGACTACTGCATCGTCATTTATCGTAATATCTTCCTATGCTAAACTTTTTGTATTAGATTTTGTGTTTCTCGTTATCCCATTGATTTTAAACGTTACAATTTTTGCCAACCTTATCAATGAAATCATATTTACTTTGATATGCGTAAGTATTTGCGCCCTTATGATACGACAAGATACCAATGAAAAGCCTGCTCCTAAACAATTGACCACTGATTGTACAAAGCTGAATTATATAACTAACTTAAGATCTACGATTAACATAATGTCAGTATTAGCTATTCTTGCAGTTGATTTTCCTGTCTTTCCAAGACGCTTTACAAAAACAGAAACTGTTGGGTATTCCTTGATGGATGTAGGTGTTGGTTTATACATTCTATCAAATGGTATTGTTGCTCCTGAAGTTCATGCAAAAACAACTTCATTAACCAACATTATTAAGAGTACAATTCCATTAATTACTTTGGGATGTGCCAGATTTTTACTAGTCAAAGAACTTGATTACTATGTACCTGTATCTGAATATGGTGTTCACTGGAATTTCTTCATTACATTAGCAGTCACAAAGATTTTGTGTTCATTAATTTTAAAAATCATTTCCATTCAGTATGCCATCATTATTTCTGTTTGTATTCTGTTGGTTCATGAAGTAGGTTTGCAATTGTTTTTATTTGATTTTGTAATGACTCAAACTGAGAGAAACACATTTTGGACAGCAAATCGAGAAGGAATTGTTTCCATTCCAGGTTATGTCGGATTATATTTTATTTCTGTTGGCATTGGGGATATTTTAGGGATACGTAGTAAATATCACATGAAAAAGAAATTCAAATTGGGACTAAAATTAGTAGCTTGTTCCTTTATATTTTTGTGGGCCACCTTCCTTTTAGATAAAAACTTTGGCGTTTCTCGTAGGTTGGCTAATTCAGGCTATTGTGCTTGGGTCATGTTTATTGGGATTTCTATGACAAGTTTTTTTTATTTAATTGAACAAATTCAAGTGCACATCTACAAAAAGAGTAATATTGAACACCCCATTTACGTTCCATTTATTTTTGAAGCTATTAATTATAATGGATTAGCATATTTTCTTTTGTGCAATGTTTTAACAGGAATCATTAATATACCATCCGACACGATGACATATGATACAAATTCGAGCTTGATGATAATTATTTTATATATGTTAATTAATTGTGGTATTATGTGTGTTCTCTACTATAAAAATATCAAACTAAAACTGTAAGATTTTTCCTGCAGAACTTGAAAAGAAACACTGTTCAAATCCGCAAAATGGGATTATTTCAAAAGTATTTACTTCCTCTTTAAATCTTATAAATGTTTAAGATGGTGTTAACAACGTTAATATTCAATATATATGTAATGTTGTATATCAAGAACAAAACTGTAATTTCCATGGATTACTATAAATGTGTTAAAATGTGTAACTTTGTGCTGTGATTTGTGTCCTTTATTGTGAAATTATTACATGTTGTCTAAACTAGTCAAATTCCAATTTTAATAAATGTTTCAATTCAATTCCGTATTTTTAAAACGCAGAGTATAAAAAACTTCACTACTTCAATTATTTTGGTACATAAAATAAATATTTAAGTACAAACGTTTAACAAGTTTATTAAAAGTCGACATAATTATTGTTACAAAACATTGGAATTGAGATTCTAATATTAAATAATACATTTAATATAAGGGCAAATTAAGTAAGAGATTATTTAAAAGCTTAAGGGGACATCTTTGTTGACGACAGGCGGTGATTTTTGCATAAAAAAATGTTATTAAAATAAAATATTTTCAGGAAAATTAATAAGAATATTTATAAACACATTTAATTTACAAATTAGAAAAAGATGTGAAAAGTGTATAAATAAAGAAAATAAGAGATGGAATCGTAGGACATCTGAGACACGAAGGGCTACTTAAAGATATATGAGAAGCAGAAACAGGATGATGATCAATGAAGAGGGATGATCTAGTTTCGCGAAATGCAAAGATTGGCTCAGTATAAGGAGTTGGATATTTATGCATTATTATCAGCCACTAATTAATACATAATTTAGTATATATGAATATTTATTAGGACAAGGAAATTTACAATGGTCTTGATATTTTACGTCCAAGAAGTTAGCAGAGCAAAATCACCAGAATAAAAGACAACATAAATAATAATTAAGTGCCAATTAAATGCCCTAATAAAAAATTGCTTCCTTTGTTTAAAAAATATTACATACTATGCTA
>NW_020442454.1:953315-958575 GCF_000699045.2 Agrilus planipennis | reverse complement strand
TAATATAGATATACAAAGGGTATATAGTCTGGTCTAGTTAAGCGAACAAAATATCCTGTTTATCGTAATGTAAAGATTAAAGAAATAATAATAAATATGAATAAACTGATAAATAAACTAAAGCTCATATTCTCATTAATAAACTAAACAACTATAATACGATAACTATGTTCCTTCCATTAATAAGTCTCAATATCATCAATGCTTCCTTTCAAGGGCAACAATTTGAAATCACAAAAACCCGATCTTTGAAATTTTGGACATTTTAAATTAATTATTTGTTTTAAGAAATAATGCAATGAATAGAATAACAACTGAAGTAAGAAAAAATAATTATATTTTCGAAATGTGGGGCTGGTGAGAAGAAGATAAATAATTTATTTGGGAAGTCCTGTAATGAAACGGTCATGCACCCTGCTATCTGATTGATTTTCAACTTCTACAATATAATTGTGGGCCTTTTTAAAAATACAAAATAAAGTTATTGTACAAGTATCCGCCACAATTTTGCATTCATTTTCTAGAAAAATAAATTATAGAAAATAAAATGACAAAATATACTTTTGTACCTATTACCTATTACACGTCACATCTTTTATCATTTTTTATCTACCTATAAAGCTCTTATTTTTTTTCCTCAATTAATTATTGCATTTTGTTAAATCTTCTTGATGTCTACTAAACTTTTATAAAACAGGATGCATATCGAAAAACTTTGCGCTAAAACTGTTACTAGTTTTTATAAGTGTTTTTGGACGATATGTTTTGGCTATTATGATATTTTTGTTGGTAAAACTGTTATCAAATACGAATTAAAAATTATGGTAGAAAATTAAAATTAGTAGTGATACAGAATTATAAAACAGACATGTTTAACGAGAATGATAGAGAAATTGAAGATGTTATTGATGCTAGAAAGAAAAGCGGTCAGTACAACATTCAAGATGAGACAGTGACATCAACAAGTACATCATGTAGATTTGTGTATTCTACCCCAACATCGGGGCTGACTGAAGATAGGATATTTAATGAATGCATTAATGAAGGGGATTATTTAACGGATACATGTTATTCTAACGTAGGCTCAACAGACTCAGAAATAACCGTCGTTCGAGTAAAACGAGAGGGCCTTAATAATAAACTGAATAATGAAAATATGTGGGATACTATGCACGATGTAGCGATTCCGGGAGATGGGACACATTTAGGAGAAAGTCCATCCCTAATAAATTTGGTAACTTTGGTCAGTAAAAATGTAGTAAATTTTGACAACGTATATGAAGGGAACGAGTATCTTGTACCATTGTCTTCATGGGATCCTAATGATAAACCTTATACCGAAATTCCTCATAAGAGAAATATGAAAGGAGCAACAGCACACAGTTATTACAGTACTGATCTTCAAAGTGGAACGTCTGGCAGTCCGCTAACTCTTTCTGAAGATAGAGCAACAGCAGATTTAAATTCTAACGATGGAGATATAAAATCAGTTCATTTAAAACGGTTAAGTTTGGCGGAAAAGATCTCCAATTTTTTGCGCAAGCGCCGTAGCAAAAAGTTGAAAACGACTGACGGAAGTCGAGCAACATTAAAAAGTGAAAAAAGTCTTGTTTGATAATGTCGATAATGTCACCACTCGGCTCAATATAAAGACCGAAATCAAATTACTTCCAATCTAAATGATCTCAATAAGCTTTACAGTGTAACAAGTATGTAATATTAAATGATAAAAAAAACCTAACCAAACTTAATTTTTAAATTTTTAGTTTTTTATTCTGCTTGTCCATACGTAATTAAAATATTTTTTGACAATGGAAGGTGAAAACGCCCGAGATGCCCTTTTCCACTCCAATGGCACCACTGCGCTGGAAACATACAGTGTTATTTTTCCAAGTGCGTTGCTAACGTTTATAACGACTACTGCATCGTCATTTATCGTAATATCTTCCTATGCTAAACTTTTTGTATTAGATTTTGTGTTTCTCGTTATCCCATTGATTTTAAACGTTACAATTTTTGCCAACCTTATCAATGAAATCATATTTACTTTGATATGCGTAAGTATTTGCGCCCTTATGATACGACAAGATACCAATGAAAAGCCTGCTCCTAAACAATTGACCACTGATTGTACAAAGCTGAATTATATAACTAACTTAAGATCTACGATTAACATAATGTCAGTATTAGCTATTCTTGCAGTTGATTTTCCTGTCTTTCCAAGACGCTTTACAAAAACAGAAACTGTTGGGTATTCCTTGATGGATGTAGGTGTTGGTTTATACATTCTATCAAATGGTATTGTTGCTCCTGAAGTTCATGCAAAAACAACTTCATTAACCAACATTATTAAGAGTACAATTCCATTAATTACTTTGGGATGTGCCAGATTTTTACTAGTCAAAGAACTTGATTACTATGTACCTGTATCTGAATATGGTGTTCACTGGAATTTCTTCATTACATTAGCAGTCACAAAGATTTTGTGTTCATTAATTTTAAAAATCATTTCCATTCAGTATGCCATCATTATTTCTGTTTGTATTCTGTTGGTTCATGAAGTAGGTTTGCAATTGTTTTTATTTGATTTTGTAATGACTCAAACTGAGAGAAACACATTTTGGACAGCAAATCGAGAAGGAATTGTTTCCATTCCAGGTTATGTCGGATTATATTTTATTTCTGTTGGCATTGGGGATATTTTAGGGATACGTAGTAAATATCACATGAAAAAGAAATTCAAATTGGGACTAAAATTAGTAGCTTGTTCCTTTATATTTTTGTGGGCCACCTTCCTTTTAGATAAAAACTTTGGCGTTTCTCGTAGGTTGGCTAATTCAGGCTATTGTGCTTGGGTCATGTTTATTGGGATTTCTATGACAAGTTTTTTTTATTTAATTGAACAAATTCAAGTGCACATCTACAAAAAGAGTAATATTGAACACCCCATTTACGTTCCATTTATTTTTGAAGCTATTAATTATAATGGATTAGCATATTTTCTTTTGTGCAATGTTTTAACAGGAATCATTAATATACCATCCGACACGATGACATATGATACAAATTCGAGCTTGATGATAATTATTTTATATATGTTAATTAATTGTGGTATTATGTGTGTTCTCTACTATAAAAATATCAAACTAAAACTGTAAGATTTTTCCTGCAGAACTTGAAAAGAAACACTGTTCAAATCCGCAAAATGGGATTATTTCAAAAGTATTTACTTCCTCTTTAAATCTTATAAATGTTTAAGATGGTGTTAACAACGTTAATATTCAATATATATGTAATGTTGTATATCAAGAACAAAACTGTAATTTCCATGGATTACTATAAATGTGTTAAAATGTGTAACTTTGTGCTGTGATTTGTGTCCTTTATTGTGAAATTATTACATGTTGTCTAAACTAGTCAAATTCCAATTTTAATAAATGTTTCAATTCAATTCCGTATTTTTAAAACGCAGAGTATAAAAAACTTCACTACTTCAATTATTTTGGTACATAAAATAAATATTTAAGTACAAACGTTTAACAAGTTTATTAAAAGTCGACATAATTATTGTTACAAAACATTGGAATTGAGATTCTAATATTAAATAATACATTTAATATAAGGGCAAATTAAGTAAGAGATTATTTAAAAGCTTAAGGGGACATCTTTGTTGACGACAGGCGGTGATTTTTGCATAAAAAAATGTTATTAAAATAAAATATTTTCAGGAAAATTAATAAGAATATTTATAAACACATTTAATTTACAAATTAGAAAAAGATGTGAAAAGTGTATAAATAAAGAAAATAAGAGATGGAATCGTAGGACATCTGAGACACGAAGGGCTANTTTATCACCATGATAAGAATATATATAATTTCATTTTTCAGATATTTTTGTAGACTACTAACAATAAATTTTTATAAATAAGCAGACAGCTTACTTGTAAAACAATGGTCCAGACTCTGACATGTTTAAATAAGCGTACAGCCCGAAAAGAACGGTTGCCGTAGCAATGAACAAGCCCACTTTTCCCCTATAATGTAGCAGTAGCCAGTTCGGTATATAATTACGAAACACTAACCAAGAAGAAGGTGCCCTTGCTTTTCTTCTTAACTGTTCTTTTCTAAATTAAAAAGAAATGAATAAAATTTAAAATCACATACAGATATTACAAGAGGTACAAATATAACACATCAAACCTAAAAGTATACTTCAATAGTTTTAAGGAAAATCATTAGATTTCTTATTCCAATGAATAATGAAATCAGTGCTAATCAAACTAAGTGAAAATTAGAGCTGTTTATACAAAAAATGTAACAGCAGGCGAAGACATGTACTAAATTAATGTTTGACATGCCAAAAACATACTTAAAGATAAAGGCAAAACATCTTAAGTAAGAAATAAAATGGGAAAAAATAAAAGTATGCAAACGCAAAACATTCAATTTATTTACAAATAAAATTAATTCAGTCTCATTTTGTAATAATCTCGTTTAGTTTATTTACAAATAAGTATATCAGTCAATTTTTTATTAATCTATATACTTAGCCTAGCTACAAATTAAAAATATGATGTGACTAAATTTAACAATGAGATTCTCAAAAAAAAGCTAATCACAAGTACTTTTTTGAATTTGATTGTTTAAAAGCACCAATAAACACAATGTAAGTAATCGGATTGATAATTTTTTTAAAAAATTGAATTAAAATCATTAAATGCTTAAAAACGTAGTCAAAAAATACATACTCTCTTTTAACACGTTTATTTACGTCTTTTTCTAGCTTGTGTGGTGGATGCTTCTCAAATAATCTCGTTGAACACCTCAAAACTTCTTCAAAATCAATGTTATCTGGTATTTGTGATAACAAACAGTGTATATTTGCCATATCACAACCAGCTTCATATATTTTATCCTTACGGTACAATACTAATGATGCTGCGGTATATAATGGCATCAAAGGAGGGGATGCAAGAAAATAATCATAAAGTCGTACTACATCTCGATACTGATTTAATGAATGACCAAACCATGTTAAATACCAAGGAAGAGCAAACATTGTCCCCACCATTGCACTGCAAATTAAAAAAAATACAAAATTTATTTAAAAAATTATTTGATTTTGAAAGAAAATAGAGCTCAAAAAAGCAATACCTTTCTAAAAAATCGTGCAATTTTTTGTCTTCCCTCTGTAATAGTGGATACAAAAAATTCAGTCTGTAAGATGTTTTTTCCATTGTTGGTTCCATGCACTCTCT
>NW_020442454.1:947989-950213 GCF_000699045.2 Agrilus planipennis | reverse complement strand
ACCATCCAAATATTACCACAAAATTACAAAAAAGTGAATATTTAAATATGATACAACGTTAAGCTTTATCACCATGATAAGAATATATATAATTTCATTTTTCAGATATTTTTGTAGACTACTAACAATAAATTTTTATAAATAAGCAGACAGCTTACTTGTAAAACAATGGTCCAGACTCTGACATGTTTAAATAAGCGTACAGCCCGAAAAGAACGGTTGCCGTAGCAATGAACAAGCCCACTTTTCCCCTATAATGTAGCAGTAGCCAGTTCGGTATATAATTACGAAACACTAACCAAGAAGAAGGTGCCCTTGCTTTTCTTCTTAACTGTTCTTTTCTAAATTAAAAAGAAATGAATAAAATTTAAAATCACATACAGATATTACAAGAGGTACAAATATAACACATCAAACCTAAAAGTATACTTCAATAGTTTTAAGGAAAATCATTAGATTTCTTATTCCAATGAATAATGAAATCAGTGCTAATCAAACTAAGTGAAAATTAGAGCTGTTTATACAAAAAATGTAACAGCAGGCGAAGACATGTACTAAATTAATGTTTGACATGCCAAAAACATACTTAAAGATAAAGGCAAAACATCTTAAGTAAGAAATAAAATGGGAAAAAATAAAAGTATGCAAACGCAAAACATTCAATTTATTTACAAATAAAATTAATTCAGTCTCATTTTGTAATAATCTCGTTTAGTTTATTTACAAATAAGTATATCAGTCAATTTTTTATTAATCTATATACTTAGCCTAACTACAAATTAAAAATATGATGTGACTAAATTTAACAATGAGATTCTCAAAAAAAAGCTAATCACAAGTACTTTTTTGAATTTGATTGTTTAAAAGCACCAATAAACACAATGTAAGTAATCGGATTGATAATTTTTTTAAAAAATTGAATTAAAATCATTAAATGCTTAAAAACGTAGTCAAAAAATACATACTCTCTTTTAACACGTTTATTTACGTCTTTTTCTAGCTTGTGTGGTGGATGCTTCTCAAATAATCTCGTTGAACACCTCAAAACTTCTTCAAAATCAATGTTATCTGGTATTTGTGATAACAAACAGTGTATATTTGCCATATCACAACCAGCTTCATATATTTTATCCTTACGGTACAATACTAATGATGCTGCGGTATATAATGGCATCAAAGGAGGGGATGCAAGAAAATAATCATAAAGTCGTACTACATCTCGATACTGATTTAATGAATGACCAAACCATGTTAAATACCAAGGAAGAGCAAACATTGTCCCCACCATTGCACTGCAAATTAAAAAAAATACAAAATTTATTTAAAAAATTATTTGATTTTGAAAGAAAATAGAGCTCAAAAAAGCAATACCTTTCTAAAAAATCGTGCAATTTTTTGTCTTCCCTCTGTAATAGTGGATACAAAAAATTCAGTCTGTAAGATGTTTTTTCCATTGTTGGTTCCATGCACTCTCTTAAATGAGTTGTACTTAATACGAAGAAAGCGGTAAACAGTCTGGTAATAACAAGACCTTTAGAAATACGTTTTTTTGTATTTATATTAATGAGAAACTTCTATTAATGATAATAAACTCAATATTTGATGCGCTAACTGAATCAACCAAAAACCCACATCTTAACAAAATAAAATACAACTGATTTAATTAGTAGGTAACAGGAAAGTTTCATTTAATGCTAATAGTTTTTCTTTTTGTATAATAACACTTATTTACATTCAAACAGGAAATATTATTTCAACATTTAAATACTATAAAACATTTTAATTAGCAGATTTTGGTAGGCTTAATACAATCTAACTTTACTTCTCTATATATACGAAATGTATGCCAACTAAAGCAAATAAATAAGATTTTACCCTACTATATAATACACATTTAATAAATGCTTTACACTTGCATATGATACCTTGTATAAGTAAAATAAAATGATAACAAATGATTATTTATAATTACTTTTTGTATCAAAAATAGCACACATATTTTAAAACAGCGTATAAAATCGATTGTGCATCATCATTTTAGTCGATGAAGCCACTAATAATTGTCAGGTATTCCGAAGATTTCGTCTACAAAAAAAATATACATGTAAGTTGTTTGTAATCTGATTAATAAACGAATACATAAAATAAAATAATAGAGATATTAATTTAGTATAACTATTAAGTTTTTGAAATAAAAGAATATTTTTATTGCATAATTTAATAA
>NW_020442454.1:932598-945718 GCF_000699045.2 Agrilus planipennis | reverse complement strand
CTACTAAACTTTTATAAAACAGGATGCATATCGAAAAACTTTGCGCTAAAACTGTTACTAGTTTTTATAAGTGTTTTTGGACGATATGTTTTGGCTATTATGATATTTTTGTTGGTAAAACTGTTATCAAATACGAATTAAAAATTATGGTAGAAAATTAAAATTAGTAGTGATACAGAATTATAAAACAGACATGTTTAACGAGAATGATAGAGAAATTGAAGATGTTATTGATGCTAGAAAGAAAAGCGGTCAGTACAACATTCAAGATGAGACAGTGACATCAACAAGTACATCATGTAGATTTGTGTATTCTACCCCAACATCGGGGCTGACTGAAGATAGGATATTTAATGAATGCATTAATGAAGGGGATTATTTAACGGATACATGTTATTCTAACGTAGGCTCAACAGACTCAGAAATAACCGTCGTTCGAGTAAAACGAGAGGGCCTTAATAATAAACTGAATAATGAAAATATGTGGGATACTATGCACGATGTAGCGATTCCGGGAGATGGGACACATTTAGGAGAAAGTCCATCCCTAATAAATTTGGTAACTTTGGTCAGTAAAAATGTAGTAAATTTTGACAACGTATATGAAGGGAACGAGTATCTTGTACCATTGTCTTCATGGGATCCTAATGATAAACCTTATACCGAAATTCCTCATAAGAGAAATATGAAAGGAGCAACAGCACACAGTTATTACAGTACTGATCTTCAAAGTGGAACGTCTGGCAGTCCGCTAACTCTTTCTGAAGATAGAGCAACAGCAGATTTAAATTCTAACGATGGAGATATAAAATCAGTTCATTTAAAACGGTTAAGTTTGGCGGAAAAGATCTCCAATTTTTTGCGCAAGCGCCGTAGCAAAAAGTTGAAAACGACTGACGGAAGTCGAGCAACATTAAAAAGTGAAAAAAGTCTTGTTTGATAATGTCGATAATGTCACCACTCGGCTCAATATAAAGACCGAAATCAAATTACTTCCAATCTAAATGATCTCAATAAGCTTTACAGTGTAACAAGTATGTAATATTAAATGATAAAAAAAACCTAACCAAACTTAATTTTTAAATTTTTAGTTTTTTATTCTGCTTGTCCATACGTAATTAAAATATTTTTTGACAATGGAAGGTGAAAACGCCCGAGATGCCCTTTTCCACTCCAATGGCACCACTGCGCTGGAAACATACAGTGTTATTTTTCCAAGTGCGTTGCTAACGTTTATAACGACTACTGCATCGTCATTTATCGTAATATCTTCCTATGCTAAACTTTTTGTATTAGATTTTGTGTTTCTCGTTATCCCATTGATTTTAAACGTTACAATTTTTGCCAACCTTATCAATGAAATCATATTTACTTTGATATGCGTAAGTATTTGCGCCCTTATGATACGACAAGATACCAATGAAAAGCCTGCTCCTAAACAATTGACCACTGATTGTACAAAGCTGAATTATATAACTAACTTAAGATCTACGATTAACATAATGTCAGTATTAGCTATTCTTGCAGTTGATTTTCCTGTCTTTCCAAGACGCTTTACAAAAACAGAAACTGTTGGGTATTCCTTGATGGATGTAGGTGTTGGTTTATACATTCTATCAAATGGTATTGTTGCTCCTGAAGTTCATGCAAAAACAACTTCATTAACCAACATTATTAAGAGTACAATTCCATTAATTACTTTGGGATGTGCCAGATTTTTACTAGTCAAAGAACTTGATTACTATGTACCTGTATCTGAATATGGTGTTCACTGGAATTTCTTCATTACATTAGCAGTCACAAAGATTTTGTGTTCATTAATTTTAAAAATCATTTCCATTCAGTATGCCATCATTATTTCTGTTTGTATTCTGTTGGTTCATGAAGTAGGTTTGCAATTGTTTTTATTTGATTTTGTAATGACTCAAACTGAGAGAAACACATTTTGGACAGCAAATCGAGAAGGAATTGTTTCCATTCCAGGTTATGTCGGATTATATTTTATTTCTGTTGGCATTGGGGATATTTTAGGGATACGTAGTAAATATCACATGAAAAAGAAATTCAAATTGGGACTAAAATTAGTAGCTTGTTCCTTTATATTTTTGTGGGCCACCTTCCTTTTAGATAAAAACTTTGGCGTTTCTCGTAGGTTGGCTAATTCAGGCTATTGTGCTTGGGTCATGTTTATTGGGATTTCTATGACAAGTTTTTTTTATTTAATTGAACAAATTCAAGTGCACATCTACAAAAAGAGTAATATTGAACACCCCATTTACGTTCCATTTATTTTTGAAGCTATTAATTATAATGGATTAGCATATTTTCTTTTGTGCAATGTTTTAACAGGAATCATTAATATACCATCCGACACGATGACATATGATACAAATTCGAGCTTGATGATAATTATTTTATATATGTTAATTAATTGTGGTATTATGTGTGTTCTCTACTATAAAAATATCAAACTAAAACTGTAAGATTTTTCCTGCAGAACTTGAAAAGAAACACTGTTCAAATCCGCAAAATGGGATTATTTCAAAAGTATTTACTTCCTCTTTAAATCTTATAAATGTTTAAGATGGTGTTAACAACGTTAATATTCAATATATATGTAATGTTGTATATCAAGAACAAAACTGTAATTTCCATGGATTACTATAAATGTGTTAAAATGTGTAACTTTGTGCTGTGATTTGTGTCCTTTATTGTGAAATTATTACATGTTGTCTAAACTAGTCAAATTCCAATTTTAATAAATGTTTCAATTCAATTCCGTATTTTTAAAACGCAGAGTATAAAAAACTTCACTACTTCAATTATTTTGGTACATAAAATAAATATTTAAGTACAAACGTTTAACAAGTTTATTAAAAGTCGACATAATTATTGTTACAAAACATTGGAATTGAGATTCTAATATTAAATAATACATTTAATATAAGGGCAAATTAAGTAAGAGATTATTTAAAAGCTTAAGGGGACATCTTTGTTGACGACAGGCGGTGATTTTTGCATAAAAAAATGTTATTAAAATAAAATATTTTCAGGAAAATTAATAAGAATATTTATAAACACATTTAATTTACAAATTAGAAAAAGATGTGAAAAGTGTATAAATAAAGAAAATAAGAGATGGAATCGTAGGACATCTGAGACACGAAGGGCTACTTAAAGATATATGAGAAGCAGAAACAGGATGATGATCAATGAAGAGGGATGATCTAGTTTCGCGAAATGCAAAGATTGGCTCAGTATAAGGAGTTGGATATTTATGCATTATTATCAGCCACTAATTAATACATAATTTAGTATATATGAATATTTATTAGGACAAGGAAATTTACAATGGTCTTGATATTTTACGTCCAAGAAGTTAGCAGAGCAAAATCACCAGAATAAAAGACAACATAAATAATAATTAAGTGCCAATTAAATGCCCTAATAAAAAATTGCTTCCTTTGTTTAAAAAATATTACATACTATGCTAGCTTCAAAATAACTCAGCAGGGCAGAGTACTGCTAAACAATAAAAAATAAATAAATTGTTTGTCACCACTTGGATCTTCTGAGCTCATCTAGCTAGTAGAACATGCGATATTTTTTAAACAAAGGGAGCAATAATTTTTTTTATTAGGGCATTTAATTAGCACTTAATTTTGCAATTGATTTTCACTCGATTAGATTTATTTTTGGTTGCTTAGCAGCACTCTGCTCTGCTGAGTTCATCTAAAGTTAGCAGAACATGCAATATTTTTTAAACAAAGGGAGCAATAATTTTTTTATGTAGGAGTTTAATTAGCACTTAATTATTAGCTGTGTCATCTTTTGTTCTGCTGATGTTGCTCTGCTAGCTTCATGGACGTCGGTATTTTACTCTCTGGAGGGTTGCAATTGTCTTGTATTCCACTTTCCTAGAGGTAGGGGAATCTAACATTAGTAAAAATGTGTTTATGTAATATTTACATATACACTTGAAAAAGACTACTAATTCACCCGTTTAAAAATATTTTAGAATTTATAGTTCATCGTGCTTATTTCTACTGTGATTGTCTTTTTTGTAATATTGATTAATAAAAGCATTAAATGCATCGTTATTTTGGACGTGATCTGCCGCTACTTTAACTAGTCTTACAAATTCATTTATATCAAAACTGTAGTTTGCAAATTTAGCATGAGCAGCTCCACTTTCTGGATGAGTAACCTGCAAATAAAATTAATAGAGCAGATAAAAAATGCAATTTATCGTAGTCATTTACTTCATCTTCCTTAATTAAGTGTGGTTTTTCCCAGGTCACATATTTAACACCACGTAATCTTGCTAAATCCGAATAACAGTTCTCATCTTCACAATTGTAGCTAAAAATTACTCATGTTTTAGATAAAAATAAAAGATAGAGGATAACATACATCTCAAAAACTGCTGCCCAGTCAGGTAAAAATAACAAATGTGTTAATCCTGCTCCATGAATACCTATAAATATATCTGAATTTCTTGTAATTTCTAACTGTTTTTTAAATGGAATGTTTTTGTTGTAAATCACTTTCTGTACTTCATAATTATCGTTCTCTTTTAAAGCTTGTACAAGTCTATCTTTATTCAATATCCTTCTGTATTTAGTATCTCTTGAGAGAAAAGTTATCTTAATTTTTTTATTCTTTCTTTTAATCAGTGGTATTTTCAACCTGTGAAGTAAATGTTTAGAGAATGAATGAAATAAGCCACTTTTCTCACAACCATATATAATAGGGGTATTATAGTACAATCCAAAAATCATTCGTGGGAGTAATGGAAATACAACATTTTTAAAGCAGACTACTTCACCCCTAAAGGTTTTCAAGTCCCACAAGGGATTCTGAGTAAATGCCTCCCAGGCAGAAGAGAAATCTGAATAATATGAATAGGTTTCCCAAATGAGAATATGTGTATCCATTGAGAAAGTTTCAGGATGTGTTGAATTAACATGAAGAGATGCATAAAGATTAAAAAAATCACAAAAATGATGATACATATTCACAGCTGAAATATTTAAAATTAAAGAAGTTTTCTCTTAATAAAAAATTCAAATATTTACTAGCATCAATTTTCATAATAAATGTAGGTTTCTCAATTACAATATCACATTTATTGTTTTCTACAGGTCTGGTATTTAATTGAGTGAAGTAACGCAACTCTGGACCCCAACTTTGAAGAGGACTTATATGATCTGCTTGTTCAAGCAGCCTATCTTTATAATAGTTGCAATATCCTCCTACAAATTAATATTTATAATTTTCTGTATTTGAAAACAAACATTTCTTAGAAATTGCTTACCAATTTCACCTTCCTTGAGAACATCCATTTTATAACGAAAATTATCTGTTCTATTTATCAAAGAGGTAAAATTAATCATTATATTTCGACCTCTACAAAATCGAAGATGTTCAGAACATTCTAGAGAACTATCAGTAGAAAAAAGTGGTTCACAAAGGACTTTCATCTCCTCTATTTGTTCTCTAATATAACCAAAATCACCTTGTGTAAAAAATGTTTTTTGTTGATCCAATTTGGTCTTCACCCAACCTTTATGATCACCAGGACAATGTGGAACAGTATATTGCTCTCCCCATTTGCAAAAGTGTTCATAACCCCAGCATTTTCTTTTATCTAAATGGTCTTTATAAGGGCACTCTACATCTTTTCTGCATTGCTCCATTATTGCGGGGTAATTTGTAAAGTAGTATGGTATATGCTCATCAGGTAAGTTAATAAATGTATAATTATCACAGCAAACTTGGATAAAAAGTACTATAATTACTACTACTTTATGCATTTTTTCAATGTGTGCAAACGTAAAAAACATATAAATTAACAAGATTGTAGATCAATAATGTGAATGGCATTGTATTAGGTTTTTCTTAATATACCTTCACAACATTATCTATCTTTACTACAAAAGATTTTCAAATAAATCGGCACAAGGCTACAGCCTTCTATTGAGTCACAAACATATCACAAATTACAAACTTGAAAAATTAAAATTTTCTTGTCACATTACCACAGCACCTATTTCATTCTATTATTGTTATTTGGGTGTTATGGTATTACGTTTACAAATCCATTTACGTCACATCACGTCGTGTGAACTGGCACCCAGTATAAATAATCCACTGATTTAAATTCTACTAAGCAAAGTCGTTTGCATACTTTTATTTAAAAAAAAGGAAAATTGTTTGGGTGCTGGGAGAAATTCAGTATCCATTTATTCGAAAACTATTCAATTATTATAATTTGCTTAATGCTAATCGATTGCGCGCCATTTGTGATTGTCGCCTTTATTCTATTATCTATGCCTTTATTGCAAATTCACCTATGCATATTCGATGATGGGAAATATTTCACAAACTGTGATTTATTCACTGATATTAAGAGATTGTTATTGTTACTGATGTTCGCACAAAATTGTGACGGGTTACGATTTAATTTTTTGCGTGATACGCACATGGGCTTCCACTTCACAAGCGTCTGTAAGTAAATCAGTTCTACCTTTGTTCTACCATTAAGTCGATTTTCGTTTAACCCATTAGAATTTACATGCAACTCACGCAACCTCCCTTAACTGTAAAAACCTGTAGTAGTAGATTAAGTCGACTTTTCCGCAACGCCATTCAAATAATGCCACGCAAGCGACTTCACGCCTTATGTGCGTTTCCGTTGCTACTTTTGCGAGTACAAGAACAAGAAAACGGGAACATTTGCAACAGAAAGCAGTGATCACGTCGCAGTTTAAGATCACTGACATAAATGGAATTATACTATGATTGAAAAATTACGATATTTACCAATACTATGCATATTCAGTTATAGATTAAATATTGTATCGGACACGCAGCAACTTATTTTATATTACCTACAACACGCATACAATTATCGGTACCCCAGCGTACCAATGGTACCTGGCTACCAGTTAGTACCAGTCGAAAATAAAAATAAAATTTCATTGAACAAACTTTTGTGCGTGATAGTTGGCTCGATTGGTTGTTGATGTTATGAGGGTCACATGCATCATATACATAGATAATAGATATACAAAGTTTCAGGAGATAAAGGAAGTGTTGTCTATGGCAAGTGCTGATCATTTCCATCACAAAATAAATCAATTGAAGTTCATTTTTAATTAAAATAATATTAAAAATTAAGCTAGTACTTAATTAATTATAAGAGTTCTACTGACAAGGTTACATCAATAAATTTTTTTGTATAAAATTTAGTAAAAATGGTCGACGAAAAGGTAGAAATGAATAGTGAAACCGAAACATATCCAACTAATAATACAGCGGATCCTAAAAATGTGGAAGAGTTAACGGAATATGTATGTTNTTTGAAAGAAAATAGAGCTCAAAAAAGCAATACCTTTCTAAAAAATCGTGCAATTTTTTGTCTTCCCTCTGTAATAGTGGATACAAAAAATTCAGTCTGTAAGATGTTTTTTCCATTGTTGGTTCCATGCACTCTCTTAAATGAGTTGTACTTAATACTTCCATTATTCTAAAGGCCACAGTTTCACCAACAACTAATAAAAATGTAATTGCAACGTCATGATAACCCTATAAAATTTTCAAAAAGGCAATGTTTAATTAATTAAAGTAACAAATGAGAATAATTACTTGATAATACCGCAAGTGAGGGTACTTCATAATAACTCTTAAAATCAAAACAGTTAACTGATCCTGTAATGCAAGTCTTTGTTTATATGGAATGCCTAAAAATTAAAAAAACATGAAAAACTAAGGAATAAGTATATTTTAAACAGATTTTTTGTTTTATTGCATTTCAGCGCTACAAAAATTGAGAACTATGTTGTACAGGAGTGCAACAGTAGTTCGTCATTTCATAAAAAAAAGGGAGGATATTCATAAAGAAATAAAATAAATAAAAGTAATGAAGCTGAGACGTTATTATGGTTGCTTAGATAAACTACAAGTGTTAACCATTCCAGGAACTTATTTATGGTACCATTTATAAAAGTATGCAAGGAGCACATTTATATTTTTATATTTATTTTTTTGCAATATTAATTAGGTTATTATAGTTTTTAATATGATGTCCTACTGATAATTATCATTATAATCTATTGTTTCTTTTTTTCCAAAATTTTATAATATTTGCTATGCTGAAGTACAACAGATCAGAACAGATTAAAATTACCTGGAGGAAAACGTTTCAATGAGCGATTAACATCTAAGACTACCTGATCATACTCTGCATGATGTGATAAATCTGACAAACTTGGTGCAGGCTCGGAAGGATCAGGATCAACTCCCAATAACAGTGGCCATATTTTACGTCTCAAATCATCTGCAAATGGACATATTTAAAAGAATCAATTTGTTTCATGTTTTAATATTAACATTTGTACCATTTACTAAACCATACTCTTCAATTGCCAGTTTCTGCCAAACTTTTAAATTGGATTTATCATTTTGAAGTGCATTTTCAATTCTTGCTCTTTTCTCTTTTTCGACAGGCGTTTCTGATGCTGTAACAATTTTTAATAACAATAGAAAAACACAAATACACTGTAGTAATTCATAAATACCTATATCGAATTTTAGTTCCGAACGAGTATCTTCGTCTTCTACATTGAAGTTATTTAAATCAATAGGCATGCATTCTGATTTTGTATTAAATCTATCAGCAGTATATTCCGACTGTTTATCAAATAATTCTTCGTTTAGTAGTGATGAAGCTTCATTGTCAGTGTTGGCTGTTTCAGAAGAGACTTTTGATTCCATTATTTAGTTCACAATTTTTTGTAAAAAAAAATGATTTTTGTTATTCTTTGAAATTACATAGCAATTAACTTTCCAAAAATCGAAATTAAAAGTATGCATATATAATCTTAACCTTAAATTCAAAATTTGTCAATGTATTAACCGAACCAAAAAGTCAAACTGTCACCCCGTCTCTACTCAAATATGTGCCACTTGCCTGCACTGTTTAACTGACAATATACCGATTCCACCAATATAAAATACAACCCACCGCTGCAATATGCCAATTTGTCAATTCATGAATTGATTGTGGATTGATCCAGAGATGATCCGTAGTCTGGTAGTACCTATTTGTAATTTGTAATTTGTATGTATTTATAGTTTTATTTATGATATGCGCGTATTGATTTACATGTATTTATGTTTGTTATTTATGTGCACCTTATCTTCTCGAAACGAATTACTCCGAATACATCCGATCATCCGCGTGGTTAATGGTCTTTGGCATAGATAATATAGATATACAAAGGGTATATAGTCTGGTCTAGTTAAGCGAACAAAATATCCTGTTTATCGTAATGTAAAGATTAAAGAAATAATAATAAATATGAATAAACTGATAAATAAACTAAAGCTCATATTCTCATTAATAAACTAAACAACTATAATACGATAACTATGTTCCTTCCATTAATAAGTCTCAATATCATCAATGCTTCCTTTCAAGGGCAACAATTTGAAATCACAAAAACCCGATCTTTGAAATTTTGGACATTTTAAATTAATTATTTGTTTTAAGAAATAATGCAATGAATAGAATAACAACTGAAGTAAGAAAAAATAATTATATTTTCGAAATGTGGGGCTGGTGAGAAGAAGATAAATAATTTATTTGGGAAGTCCTGTAATGAAACGGTCATGCACCCTGCTATCTGATTGATTTTCAACTTCTACAATATAATTGTGGGCCTTTTTAAAAATACAAAATAAAGTTATTGTACAAGTATCCGCCACAATTTTGCATTCATTTTCTAGAAAAATAAATTATAGAAAATAAAATGACAAAATATACTTTTGTACCTATTACCTATTACACGTCACATCTTTTATCATTTTTTATCTACCTATAAAGCTCTTATTTTTTTTCCTCAATTAATTATTGCATTTTGTTAAATCTTCTTGATGTCTACTAAACTTTTATAAAACAGGATGCATATCGAAAAACTTTGCGCTAAAACTGTTACTAGTTTTTATAAGTGTTTTTGGACGATATGTTTTGGCTATTATGATATTTTTGTTGGTAAAACTGTTATCAAATACGAATTAAAAATTATGGTAGAAAATTAAAATTAGTAGTGATACAGAATTATAAAACAGACATGTTTAACGAGAATGATAGAGAAATTGAAGATGTTATTGATGCTAGAAAGAAAAGCGGTCAGTACAACATTCAAGATGAGACAGTGACATCAACAAGTACATCATGTAGATTTGTGTATTCTACCCCAACATCGGGGCTGACTGAAGATAGGATATTTAATGAATGCATTAATGAAGGGGATTATTTAACGGATACATGTTATTCTAACGTAGGCTCAACAGACTCAGAAATAACCGTCGTTCGAGTAAAACGAGAGGGCCTTAATAATAAACTGAATAATGAAAATATGTGGGATACTATGCACGATGTAGCGATTCCGGGAGATGGGACACATTTAGGAGAAAGTCCATCCCTAATAAATTTGGTAACTTTGGTCAGTAAAAATGTAGTAAATTTTGACAACGTATATGAAGGGAACGAGTATCTTGTACCATTGTCTTCATGGGATCCTAATGATAAACCTTATACCGAAATTCCTCATAAGAGAAATATGAAAGGAGCAACAGCACACAGTTATTACAGTACTGATCTTCAAAGTGGAACGTCTGGCAGTCCGCTAACTCTTTCTGAAGATAGAGCAACAGCAGATTTAAATTCTAACGATGGAGATATAAAATCAGTTCATTTAAAACGGTTAAGTTTGGCGGAAAAGATCTCCAATTTTTTGCGCAAGCGCCGTAGCAAAAAGTTGAAAACGACTGACGGAAGTCGAGCAACATTAAAAAGTGAAAAAAGTCTTGTTTGATAATGTCGATAATGTCACCACTCGGCTCAATATAAAGACCGAAATCAAATTACTTCCAATCTAAATGATCTCAATAAGCTTTACAGTGTAACAAGTATGTAATATTAAATGATAAAAAAAACCTAACCAAACTTAATTTTTAAATTTTTAGTTTTTTATTCTGCTTGTCCATACGTAATTAAAATATTTTTTGACAATGGAAGGTGAAAACGCCCGAGATGCCCTTTTCCACTCCAATGGCACCACTGCGCTGGAAACATACAGTGTTATTTTTCCAAGTGCGTTGCTAACGTTTATAACGACTACTGCATCGTCATTTATCGTAATATCTTCCTATGCTAAACTTTTTGTATTAGATTTTGTGTTTCTCGTTATCCCATTGATTTTAAACGTTACAATTTTTGCCAACCTTATCAATGAAATCATATTTACTTTGATATGCGTAAGTATTTGCGCCCTTATGATACGACAAGATACCAATGAAAAGCCTGCTCCTAAACAATTGACCACTGATTGTACAAAGCTGAATTATATAACTAACTTAAGATCTACGATTAACATAATGTCAGTATTAGCTATTCTTGCAGTTGATTTTCCTGTCTTTCCAAGACGCTTTACAAAAACAGAAACTGTTGGGTATTCCTTGATGGATGTAGGTGTTGGTTTATACATTCTATCAAATGGTATTGTTGCTCCTGAAGTTCATGCAAAAACAACTTCATTAACCAACATTATTAAGAGTACAATTCCATTAATTACTTTGGGATGTGCCAGATTTTTACTAGTCAAAGAACTTGATTACTATGTACCTGTATCTGAATATGGTGTTCACTGGAATTTCTTCATTACATTAGCAGTCACAAAGATTTTGTGTTCATTAATTTTAAAAATCATTTCCATTCAGTATGCCATCATTATTTCTGTTTGTATTCTGTTGGTTCATGAAGTAGGTTTGCAATTGTTTTTATTTGATTTTGTAATGACTCAAACTGAGAGAAACACATTTTGGACAGCAAATCGAGAAGGAATTGTTTCCATTCCAGGTTATGTCGGATTATATTTTATTTCTGTTGGCATTGGGGATATTTTAGGGATACGTAGTAAATATCACATGAAAAAGAAATTCAAATTGGGACTAAAATTAGTAGCTTGTTCCTTTATATTTTTGTGGGCCACCTTCCTTTTAGATAAAAACTTTGGCGTTTCTCGTAGGTTGGCTAATTCAGGCTATTGTGCTTGGGTCATGTTTATTGGGATTTCTATGACAAGTTTTTTTTATTTAATTGAACAAATTCAAGTGCACATCTACAAAAAGAGTAATATTGAACACCCCATTTACGTTCCATTTATTTTTGAAGCTATTAATTATAATGGATTAGCATATTTTCTTTTGTGCAATGTTTTAACAGGAATCATTAATATACCATCCGACACGATGACATATGATACAAATTCGAGCTTGATGATAATTATTTTATATATGTTAATTAATTGTGGTATTATGTGTGTTCTCTACTATAAAAATATCAAACTAAAACTGTAAGATTTTTCCTGCAGAACTTGAAAAGAAACACTGTTCAAATCCGCAAAATGGGATTATTTCAAAAGTATTTACTTCCTCTTTAAATCTTATAAATGTTTAAGATGGTGTTAACAACGTTAATATTCAATATATATGTAATGTTGTATATCAAGAACAAAACTGTAATTTCCATGGATTACTATAAATGTGTTAAAATGTGTAACTTTGTGCTGTGATTTGTGTCCTTTATTGTGAAATTATTACATGTTGTCTAAACTAGTCAAATTCCAATTTTAATAAATGTTTCAATTCAATTCCGTATTTTTAAAACGCAGAGTATAAAAAACTTCACTACTTCAATTATTTTGGTACATAAAATAAATATTTAAGTACAAACGTTTAACAAGTTTATTAAAAGTCGACATAATTATTGTTACAAAACATTGGAATTGAGATTCTAATATTAAATAATACATTTAATATAAGGGCAAATTAAGTAAGAGATTATTTAAAAGCTTAAGGGGACATCTTTGTTGACGACAGGCGGTGATTTTTGCATAAAAAAATGTTATTAAAATAAAATATTTTCAGGAAAATTAATAAGAATATTTATAAACACATTTAATTTACAAATTAGAAAAAGATGTGAAAAGTGTATAAATAAAGAAAATAAGAGATGGAATCGTAGGACATCTGAGACACGAAGGGCTACTTA
>NW_020442454.1:913463-928046 GCF_000699045.2 Agrilus planipennis | reverse complement strand
ACGTTAGTCGCCTAGATCCAGGCCCGTAATGAAACAAATTGTAAGTTCAAATTTACAAAGACGATTTGCGAGCTCAATTGTCACTGGATTGAAAAATAGTATAACACTTTTTTGTTGTATTTTGTGTCAGGAAGCCATGGCTGTTTTTTAATTATTATAAATGGGACACCCTGTATAAATAGTAGTATCGTGAAATTTACATAAAATATTCATATTCTAGTTATGACCAAGAAGGTACATAGCTTGCAGCTTTACAATTACCCCTGAAGAAGCCCCAAATAAATGTATCTTTATTATCTAAAACTGTTCAGATTAATTGTATTTTTTTGAGTATATTAGAAGTTAGATTAGATTATGGTAGAACAAGGTAAGGCTAATTATGATTGAGTTAGGTGACATTTGTTTCTTTTTGCAATTTTCGAGTTTTCATTTCAGCACTTGAACCCTACCGTCCTCACTTAAAACTACTTTTTTAAGATGAGATTACAGGTAGTATATCGCTATCTAGCGACATTTGTTACTAACAGTAGTATTTCAAGTCTATCTACTTGACAAACTGAATTTATGATTTCTACAGTGCCTTCGTAAATGATCGAGATTCACGTGACCTAACTTTTAGTAACTGATAGTGTATTAGTTAATTTCGAATTGGCGCTCTGAATCTGGCTACTTGTTTGTTAATATTTTGGCATTTCACAAAATAACCAGTACTTGCAATTTTTTCTAATTTTATAACCGTCTGTCACAAATCGTCTGGGGATGTTTGATTTGTGCATCTTGTATTGTTGGTTGGAACTGTGGTGTGGCGTTAAGTTAAACATGCTTAATTAGGATAAACAAAAACAAAAATACTTGGTTTTATTTGTTCCACAATTTTATTAAGAATCTTTTATTCAATGATTCTCCGAATCAAAAACTTTTAATGAAATTGTGGAACAAATAGCAGTAGTTTGTCATATTCTATTACATGCAACAATCAAAGGTTAGCATCACCTTTTGAAAAATTTCTAGAAATATCTTCAACTTCATCTTTTCATATGAATAATTATAATGATAAAGTATTATACAAGCCTAAAAATGTAAATTAATAATTTTCAGAAATGTTACGCTTTGTTCAAATTATTTTGAGAATTCGGTTAGTTTGGGACAGTTATCAGAGAAAAGTACCTAACGTGATTGAAAAAAGTATATATTCCACGCGTTTATCAAATTACAAATTATGCATTTTCGTTCACCCTACATAAAATTAAAAAATTCCGACAAAGAAATGTGTTATTTCTGCTTGGTGAACTTCTACTTTTCTGGTAAATTTGACAGTTTGAAAAATAATACAGTGTGTTATCTTCATCTTCTAAGAGAAAGGAATGTAGAGGCAGGTATCCCGATAATGGTATAAAATTATCTAAAAGATGTTTGTTCATTTTATGAAGTAGTCTATTCTGAGAACAATATGTATAAGGCTTTGTGTTGTCAATTATTTTACTACGGAAGATCTATTAACTTTTATTTGGGTATTTGAGCAAGAGAAGGCACACAAGAAAGTAGTGTATGAATTGTTATTTAAAAATATTCCTTATCAAAATGATAAATGAAGAGTAGTGATAAGGCTCCTTATTGGCCCCAACAACTGGCTTTTTCTTCATGCGGGAAAATCTAAGAGAAACACTCTAACAAACTTCAACAACAGCACGGCCTCTTTACTTTAGATTAATAACGTTAAAGTTAATTTTCTTTAGTGATCTGGGGGTTAATTTCTTCAGAATCCTCTGATGTTGTATTTTCTATGTCAGATTCACTTGAACTATTTGAAGAACTAATTTCGTCATTTTCCTTTTGTACATTTTCAAGATCATTAACACTTTTTGAGAAAGCTGGAGAATATTTTTGACTGAAGTTAGGAATTCCCGAGTTCCTTGGATGATTTTGTTTCGAAAATAAATTAAGTGCACTTAAAGATTGAGAAGTTTTAAAAATTGTTTGTCTTGTGCTAGAGATGCTACTGGCAGATTCTTGAAGAAACTTTTTAAACTCCTAAAAGAACAGTTATTTAGTTTTAAAAAAACTTATTATTAATATTTTAAACAAGTTGAATGCACTTTTATAGAAATATAAGTATTTATAAAATAAACAATTTATCAAAGGAAATATTTCCAATATTTCTACATGCAATATTTTGAAAACCAATAGTTACCTCCATATCTTTAAGTTCATTAATATTATTTATATCATTATAAGCAATTGTGAGCTGTTCAAGTGCCTTTGCATGATATCCAATCTCAAAATTTATAAAATTTAACAAAATCGATTTTAAATTATAAAGTTTTTTTTGCTCAAATGTTACCATTTGTTCTTCTAATTTTTGAACTGTATGTGATACTTCTGAACTTGCTTTGGCTAGTTCAGTTTCTGCCTGTATCTAGAAAGAAATGTTTTTATTATGCCATTTGATCTATTGAAGTTATCTAATAAAACTGAAGTGAAAACAACTTACAATTTGTTGACGATTTTTAGGATTTTTCTCTTTAATTCTTTCAAGTTGTTTTTTTCTTAAAACTTCTTTTTCTCTTGAGGCAAAAATCTCTTTCACATCTTCCTTACAATGTTTACAAATTAACTCATATTGCGATAATTCATTAGTAACGTTTTTGTCTATATTAAGAACTCGCAAGTTACAGTAATCACTTATCTTCAAAACACATTTGGAAAAACTAAATAATGCCTCCTGAAGGGATTTATTGACGTCTTCACCTTCAGCATAGTGGTTTACGACTGTTGATAATGTATCTCCCGCATTTCTGATTTTAGCTGCTTTTCGAGAATACTCTGCAAAGGCATTGCATAATTCTGCAAATTGCCTTTCTACCTTGCTGATGCGGTTCTGTATAAATTTTGTTTGTAATTCGCTGAAGGAAATAATAAATATATTTTTTAAATATTTAACATTTTAATCCATATAAACTGAAATATATTCTTACCAATCATAATTTTTATTACGTTTTGAGTTAAGCATTATTTCAATATCTGTTCACATGTCATCAAAATCTCAATACAAACAAAAATGTAATATCTTTAATGAGGAATGATTCATAATTAAAAAACTCTCTTCCATTTCCTTTATAGGAACTAACGTTCAAAAACATCTTTGAAAAATTAATAAAAATTAAAAAAGTTCACTAAAAGATATTATTTCTTGTAAATAATGAACATCGTCAGATGGAGATTTTTTATTTTAATAATTTTTTAACATTGATTTACTTCATAGAATCACTGAAAACTTACTAAACAAATAATGAAAAAGAAATATTTGAAAACTGTCACATACTTAGTTTGCATGAGTTGGTTCTGAAAAGTGAATGGAATGAAGATACCTATCAACACAAAGGATGTGCCCCAGCAGATAGAACTATAGGATGCCAATGAAAAAGATACCAGTCATACCTTAAGCTAAGAAAAGGCAAGGAGATGAGAAAACAACAAGTCAAGGAACAAAGAAAAAATAAAGGAACCACAATTTATTATAAAGATAAAAATAATTAGAAACAATAATGTTACCAAAATGTTTAATTACAAAAAATATGGATTACATGATTCAGTTATTAACTTACAAAATATATATATTTTTTTGTTTTGAATTAAATTTTTGAAGAATTTTCTACTCAATTACAGCAAAAGAATGTCCTGTACCAGCAGCAGCATATTTAACCTTGAACTTAGTAAGGATTTGTTTTGGTTTAAGAACGTCTTTTGTATTACCAGTTCCACAGCTACCATGTTCATTCCAGCCCCAGGAGAAAAGCTTCCCATCTTTAGTAACTGCCAAATTATGTTCGGATCCCATGCTAACTTGGGCAATATCTTTCAAAGCTGATAGTTTCTCTGGCTGATAAAGCTCATTTCTTTGCATACCCAACTGACCATATGAATTTCTTCCCCATAATAATAAATCGCCAGTTTTTGTAAGCAGACCACTATGGGTCCAACCAGCATGAATGGATTTGATAGACTCATCATGCAATATTTCAGCAGGTTTAGATACTTTTGTCAATTTCATATCAAGACCTACTTGGCCATACTTGTTATCTCCCCAGCCAAACAGTGTTCCATCAGATTTCAGAGCTAGCGTATGGTGTTGACCAGTTACAACAGATGCAATTGATTCAAGTTCAGGAACTTTATAAACACTTATATAATTATCTTCTGTGTGGTTATCTCCTAAACCTAACTGACCCTTACTTCCTGATCCAGCAACTACGACACAGTCTTCTTTAGTGGTCACAGCCATGTGCCTTAGACCACAGCTAACCATCTTAAAGCCTGTGGCCAATTTTTGAGAAACTTGTAAACGAGTCGGTATGCTTGTGCAAGTTATACTTTTGCCAAGTCCTAATTGTGTGTAAGTATTGTTTCCCCACACAAAAAGTTTACCACATTCTGTAATAGCGGCACTATAATCCCACCCACACGATATCTGACTGACTTTAAACCCCCTTAGAATATCAATTAGTTCAAAATGAAGGGTATCATCTGAGCCTCCTAATTGGCCTTTGCAATTCCAACCACAACTGAAAACGTGACCTGTGTTATCTAAAATTAACGTGTGGCCTGCTCCTCCAGCTATTTGTATAATATTTTCCACCTTAAGTTCGGTTTTGTCCAAACAGACTTCTTTTGGCTCTACTTCCTGTTCCGACTTAAAACCTAGTCCCAGCTGACCGTAGCTATTTGCACCCTAATAATGTAGAAAATCTAGCTATTTGTATAATTTTAAAGTAAAAAAGTAAACATACCCATGCGATTAGCTTCATTATGAGTTCGTAGGTCTTAAGTTTAACAATAATTACTGCTTATTTAATATTTTCTACGAAGCACAAAGAAAGTAGGGTTATATTCGCTCAATGATCACATATCAGATAAAAATTAAAAATGGTCGCCCGAAAGTCGAAACCCGAACGCAGCAACATTTGGGGTGATTCATTTGATAAATTGAAATTAAAGCAAAGGATCACAAAGGATGGTGACCGATGATAACCAAACTAACGTATGTTGGTACCACTGAAGTTTTAAAATCAATTCAAAATAAAGGAAACTTTTTGTTTCCATAAAAGGAATTAAAAGAAGAAAACCGTACGTAAATTAATATGTTTAACTGATAACAATTTATTTATTTTTTATTAAAACGTACGAATAACACAAAAGAATTGTTAACGAAAATTAACCAATTAACCTATAAATTTTGTTGTAGAGGAAAATACGATATACATATGTAGTACAAAGATATAGTAGAAAACGGCAAGTAATAATGGAAATAAGCAGCAGAAATTATGATGTACGAAGCATTAAGTTAGATTTATTAAAAGGAATTAGAGAATGTTCACAAAGAGGGCTTTACCACAGCGTTAAATGGTTAAGTGAATTAAATTTTTCGATTTCCAAAATTACAATAATTGAAGAAGTACCTATAGATTACTTTAATTGTGGGGACGAACTTGAAAATTATTTGTTAGCCAAGTCATATTTCGATCTAAAAGAATATGACAGGTGTGCATTTTTCACCGAGAATTGTTGTTCACCTAAGTCACAATTCCTTAATTTTTATTCTCGGTATTTAGCAATTGAAAAAAGGAAATTAGATAATATGACGGACGTTAACTGCCCTCCAGACCCCACGAAAAATAGCGCATTAAGGGATCTAGCTGCTGAGTTGAAAGAGAAGTACACTAACAAAAGGCTGGATGGATATTGTTTATATTTATATGGTGTAATTTTGAAAAAATTAGATTTAAATTCTCTTGCAATAGACGTTTTTGTGGAGGCAGTTAATGTTGAGCCACTTCATTGGGGTGCCTGGCAAGAGTTAGCCTTTTTAGTCCCTAATAAACACAAATTGAATTCTCTACTTCTTCCTGATCATTGGATAAAGTTATTTTTCTTAGCACATGCTTATTTGGAACAGTTAAACAATGAAGAAGCCTTGCAGTTGTATTACAATTTACATTCTCAGGGATTTGAAAAAAGCACATATATAATGGCTCAAATGGCTATTGCATATCACAATCGTAGAGGTAAAAGCTCATTGAATTAGCAAAAATTTAGCTGTAATTTCTTCCATTTCTTTTTTAGAATTAGATAAGGCTATTACAACATTCAAAGACTTACTAGCATTAGATCCTTTTCGTTTAGATAACTTAGACACTTATTCTAATTTATTATATGTGAAAGAAATGACTACTGAACTGGCAGATCTTGCTCATAAGGCAGTTGACATAGATAAATATCGTGTGGAAACATGTTGTGTAATAGGTGAGATAGTTTTATTTTTTATTTATTGTTAGTCTTTGTTTCATATAATTTTCTATTAGGAAATTACTACAGTTTAAGATCAGAACATGCAAAAGCAGTGTTATATTTTCAAAGAGCTCTGAAACTTAATCCCCAGTATCTTTCTGCATGGACTTTGATGGGCCATGAGTATATGGAAATGAAAAATACCAATGCAGCAATACAAAGTTACAGACAAGCAATAGGTAACATGTGTAAATCTGATTGAATTAATGATGAACTTATATCAGAAAAGCGAAGAAGACACAAACATTGTGGTTCTTAAATTTGATTTTTCAAATCATTCAAATTCAAGTATTTCCTTCATACATGAAAGTATTTATTTAGATTTACTATACTGTTAAATATTTTACATCAAGAAATTTTTACAGATTTATTTAAGTAGACCTTAGTTGTTGTAAGTTTAATCACTTTCACAATTAGAACAAAAATTTGCTTAAGAATAAAATGTTGTACTGCAACCTACTGTAAACTACAAATGAATTTGATTCAAAAATTATTTATTTTTCTACAGACATTGTTAATGTACATCACTAAGGTCTCCTTACAATCTTTGTTTAAATTTTCATGGTGGTAACCTGTGTGCCAACTTAAACTTACAAAGGAGATTAATGTCTCTGCAGATAGGAAATCCTTCTTATTATAGTATTATCAGACTATTTAAATATTAAGGATGGTCTCTATTGGATTTGAAGGTGGATCATTTACAAAAAAATAGGAATGTACACCCAGACCATTAGATAAAGAGAGGTGCCAATTTGGGAACATTTGGCTGCAATTCTGCTTTACTGTGTCTTGAAATTCTCACACTTAGAGCAAATTTAATAACTAGTGACGTAAAAACTAGGGAAACACTTTGAATTATCTACAAATTTAAGAAGTGCAACACATCTTCATGTAGTATGTACAAAAGGATGATTCGATTTGAATGTTCCATCTTCATCTTAGTCAGAGAAGTCAGGAAGAATGACCGATATGGCCGTAATAAGAAGGATCTCCTTTAATTATTATTATTATTTAATATTCCAATATATGCTTAATTTTATCTAAGAGGTTAATCGACGTGACTACAGAGCTTGGTATGGACTTGGACAAACGTATGAAATTCTCAAAATGCCATTTTATTGCATTTATTATTACAAACAAGCTCAGCAGATGCGTCCAAACGATAGTCGAATGATAATAGCTTTGGGTGAAACATATGAAAAGTTGGAGAAATTTGAAAATGCTCTAAAATGCTATTATAAAGCTTGCAGTGTTGGTGATATAGAAGGAATGGCGCTTATAAAGTTGGCCAAGTATTATAGTGCTAACTTATTTGTGTTATTTTATTTACACTTAATAATTTGAAGATTATATGATAAATTAAACGAACATGACAATGCTGCTGCAGCTTATACAGAATACTGCTTAAAGGAGGCAGAACAACAACGTACTTCTTATGAAGATAAAAATGAGTATTATATGGCCTTGCAATACTTAGCAAATTATCACTTAGAAAAGGGACAATTAGAAGATGCTTCTACTTGTGCCTACAAATGTTTGGAACATGACGAAGTATGTTTCTAAATTAAAATTATTGTTTTAATCTATATTAATTAAATTCTACATCTTGTATTGTAGACTAAGGAGCAAGGAAAAGCTTTATTGAAAGCTATAGCAGCTAAAAGAGGTAAACAAGAAATGGAACCAGTGCCAATGGATGAAACTGGAAATATTTCAAATATATCAGTTGACAGTAGTGTAAGCAATATGGATATGGTATTTTCTCCAAATACTTAATAAAGTTTGTGCAGATTTGTATGTAATTAATAAATAATTATTTCTTTAGTGTTGATTAATTTGAGTATATCTTGTCCTTTTTCTTTGAATGAAATCGTGCATGGTACATACAACATATGAATGTATTTTGCGAAATTTGACTCGACAAATGGTTCATTAATGTTATTTTTTTTTTTTGAAGACAAAACGAATTAAAAATAAACGAGTCTATATTTTTTTAATGTGTATGAAATATATATACTTTCTTAAACATTTTGTAAGTAGACGATCCTTGGTTTTTGAATAAACTTTTTTAAATTTATTTTCAATATTTAGGTACCTACTTATTTTAATGCAAATGTGGAGTTTTATGTTGTATTTACCAAATACATAAAATTGATTTTTTTATGGTTTAAAAACGGAATATGTCACAAATTAATTGTAAATTGAAAACGTAAATATTTGTCTTTAACGGTCCTTATATAGGATCATTGAATGATAAATAAGTGGATCAAGTGAAATCTAAAATATTACCTATCAACTGCAAGATTTTATTATTATGTTTTGGATAAAATCGAAGTAGAGGTCTATGTACATGCAAGATTGTAACAATACAGTTTTTATGCATTTTATTTATTTCATTACTCATTTTAAAAAATTCTGAAGCGTTTATTTGGTATCAATTTGTACCACAAAACAAAAATAATAAGGCAGTACAGTGTGTCTCATGAATAGGGTATGAAATGTCGAGCGTCAGCGACACCTAAGTTTACCCCACGTAAGTTTTTTAATTTTTTAATTGCCAAAATCGGCATTACTGACATACTTGGCGACATACATTTTAGTGAAATGATAACAGATGATGCGACGGCCGTTGCAATTACCTGCGGAATTCCCCACTAGTTATAGGCAGCGTACAGTGAGTAGTTTCACAACTTCTAATATTTTAAAATTTTTATGAGAAGTACTTTTACCTATCCTGAAAGTAAGTAATATATTAAGTAAGCAATCATGCTTTACAATAAGTAATTATTTTCTGAAATAGTGCTGGTTAGAAAGGAAAGAGTGTTTTCTGTTCAACACAGAAAAACCGTGCTGTACAGTCTACACCATTATGGGGTCAAATTAATTTGAAATGTTCTACCTAGATTATACAGTTCCTACAGGAGTTAAAGGTCAAGATGCAGCTTTCCATTTTCCTGAAGTAACAGCGGTTCCAACGAAAGTGGCAGGTATTGTAATTTGTTGTTGTTGTGAAACTTAAATTCTAAAAAAAATGTTTTGTAGAACTCCTTCAGATAAAGGAATGGAGACAGACGGAATTGCCCCATTAAAAGATGAAAAAGTACTGCATCCAGTGAAAACATATGAGGGGAAAAGAAGAATTGTTTGAACTGCAGGTAGTTATGCAGATAACAGTTTCAAATATCCAAAACTTATTTAATTATTTGTTATAGAAAGTACACTCACAACGGACAAAGCTAGTATATCTGCAGTTTCTGAAACGTTATCACTCCCTGTAGAAGCAGGAAGCAGTACTAAATTAGGTAAAGAACAATTTCTTTGTTCATACAAATATACCTGTCTTAGTATCTATATTTTAATTAATTGATGTTTGCTATTTACTCGTATATTGTGCTAATTGTATTTATTACTGCAGTTATACTTTGTTATTAAATTTGTTAATTTTATTTTTGTTTTTTTTTTTTAATTTCCAATTAAAACAAAAAAAAAATTGTTATTTTGAAATGCGCGCCTTAAGTTACGCTTCATAGTTTTACGTATAGATGGCAGCGAAATTCGAAGTTTTCTTTGCCAGTACCATTTATATATATATTTCAAGTATCGTCTATTAATATGGGGTAAACTTGGATGTCACTAGTATCGTCAAAATTTCGCGAGTTTTACATCTATTTCCTAGTCTAGGCTCATGAAGGTAACAGGTTAGAGAAAAAGAAAACGATCGCTACGTTACAGCATAAACTATGTAGGTTTATACTGTGGCTACGTGCTGAAGTATTAGCCCCCTTGTCGCTGTAAATTTGTAGATTTTATAATTTATTTTTCAGCCACCATCTGCGCTTGCGTCAGTAAGTAGTATCTGCGAAGTTAGGTGTTTATGGTGTTTGTAATTGTGTTTATAGTATTTTTTTGTATATAAATTTGAAAATTAGATTAAAAACTAACAAACAAATTACTTTAAGAACTTTCTAAGTAATCGTTCACAACCAAATGTTGATGTATATGTTTTTCTTAATAGTAATAGTAGAGTATTATTCATCTTACCAAAAAAATAACAATTTTCTTTTTTTTTTTTAATGAAAAATATTACATAAACTTATATAAAACGTTGATAGATCATTTTAAATTAGCGCACAACAGCCTGGTTTTTATTGAGATAACTTAGCGATCGCAGCGCCTCATTTATTTTCTCCATATTTCTGGGACACTTTTTCTACAGCGATCGTTCTCTCTAATCTCCATGGTGTGCCTACTGGATATTCGTAATAACTACTTTAATTTAATTTGAAGAACGGTTGAAAACATAATTTCAATGTTATTTGTATTTTTTATTTAAAAAAGAAAAAATGATAGGTTGATAGGTATCTACTTAAACATCAAACATGATTGCAATTGAAATGTAAAATTATGAATTGCAGAGTACTTACGCCATTTTATTAGATGTAATATGTAAATTGTTTTTAATAAATGTCAGGTATATTTGAGCAACTGTCTTACTGTAGTAATGAAAATACCTAATGAAACTAGCAAAAATTGTAAACCAAAATGCAGGTATGTTTTAGTTTAAAATCTTACATAAAAAATAAAACGTATGATAAAAGTGCAGAAAACTGTCTTGTTTACAGGATTTCAATTACTTGACTGATAATAATGTAATAGGGTACCACGTGCATTGTCCGCAAGGTTTAAGACCTATTATGAAAAGGTCTGAAGTTTTACCGACTCCAAATATCGTAAGGCTACCTTAGAACATATTATTGATTACTAAACACGTGATTTTTTCTTGGTTAGGAAAATGTGCCGGCTGAGTTATTAGTGAATACGCTATCCTGTGAAGACGTGCGAATGTATACTTTTGCTAATAAAAACCTTAATTCTCCTCAATATTGTTGGGACTCGTATGTTGATTTATTTCGTAATAACGAACGTGATTGGAAAGCAGCACTTCAGCAACCGTAAGTTTACAAAAACATTTTGGTATTTACCATATGTATATTATTTTCATTACTTATACAAATTGCCTTTACAATATGGATTCTGTTTTAAAATCCCTAACAGCAGTAAATGTTAATTCTTATAGGGGTAGGTATATTACTTAATATTACCTTCATGCTTTGGTACGTTAGGTTAGGTTTGGTAAAAGTTAATTTTGAGAATAAAACATTGAATATAGAAATAATTGTTATCGATGCCATCAGTGTTGGATTTGTTAATAGGCTACATAGGCCGCGAAATAGTGTCGATAGGGTTGGCAGGTGTAGTTACAGGAAAAAATTTCACGCTTCCACTAATAAGACTACGTAGAAATACGAAAATCCGAATTCTCTGTGTTTGTGAGGATGAGAACCAATCTTTGTAGGTACTACATTTAACCGAACTGGAATTTAGCTTTTCGTATCCCGGAAAAATGAGCGTTCCTTCTTTAAAATAAGTGAAGAATTAAATGCTTTTCCTTATCTTAAGAAAAATTTAATAACTCATTGACTCTTTTTTTATAAGAGGCAGAGATACGAATACCATAAACTATTACGGTATTATTATTACTTCGACAATAGTTCCTTAAATTTTTTAATTAATTTTTCGCATTTAAATCATTTTTTGCAAACAAAAGTTTTGAATATAGATCACAAAAAAGGTGAGTGTGGTATTTTTTAAGACCCCCTCCTCCCCTGAAACGTAATATGGGTACGTTTCCTAATCCTTGCTCTAATTCTCCCCTTTCCTCTCCTTTCTCATTTCGTTTCGTAATGGGTGCAATGTAAACGTTCTACAGGTTCGAATTCAGAAAAAAGAGATTTTGAAATTTCTAACGATTAAAAAATACATTTTTACCTATTACAATTTCTAATTAACATTAAAGTGCGTGGAGTCACATTGTTAAACAACGGAAATTTATTTATAGAATGACAGAATTATTCTGCAATGCTACGTAAAATTCTTGGTGAGTTTCTTGTACATTAATTCTTTATAAAGGCTATGTTACACGGCGCGTATAGCGTGGATCGGTATTCCACGCACCCGACGCCGTCGCGTCGTGAAAATAAGCTAAAGAACCTGCTAGGACGCGCTTGTTCTCTCCAGACTGCGCTGAATTTGTTTAACGGCGCGTGAGGCGTGGATCGACATTCCACGCGCCCATCGTCGCCTTAAAAAAAACCTAAAGAACCCGAACCTGTCCGTTCCACACCGTGGCAAACTCGTTATAAGGAACGTGTATTGGTAATCCACGCGCCGTGTAAAATGGGCTTGAGTGTCTAGCTCTTGTATTAATAAATAATTAATTAATTATAATTTGTTATCAGAGATGTGATTTATTTGAAATACTTGCATTTAAAATGCAAATACAAAATAAAAAATACCTATTTTTACTTTGCATTTAAATACTTTTTTTCGAAACGTATTTTCTATTTGTAAAATGCAAAATAAATTTTTGCCGTTAAAAGTTTTGCTAGTATCACCGATCAAAAATTATATAAACTGATGAATTAAAGTTACTCACATTGACCATTAAAGGTATTAGAAGCTTAAAAAGTGGACAAAGAGACATTCCACGAATGCCTTATAATTCTTTAACTGAAGAGACCAAAAAACTACAAATTCCTTGGAAATGGACAAACTAAAATATTGGATCGATATTGTTTTCCGCGTTTAGTGTTATGGTCCATATAATTTTGAAGTTCCAAATTGATAGCACCTACCAAATACCAAATCACCACTTATCGTACTTTTAGCAAGGAACTACGAAATTCTATGAGTTACGACAAAACAGACCACAAAACAATATCGAATTGATATACGCCAGCTGTGAAACTGATATAATATAAGATATTGTGGTGTGCTAATAAATGCATATAATCCAAAATTCTTAGAAAACGATTTGGAAAACTTCACTTATTAGATGAACCCAAAGTTAAAGAAATTTTTCTCTTATTACAATGTGTAAAAGATCAGAAACAAAATAGGGTTGTAAATGTTTTAATATAAAATGATTGATGTTGATTTTACATCAATAAAATTATTTCCAACACTATTTTGGCCCTAACTTTCACGCTATTTTGACATCAGTGTTTTTTTCCAATCAAAACGGGTGACAAAGTCAAATAAGAAAGCATATAGAAGAATAATTTGTCGCTGAACTGAACAAACTATAACATAAAGATAGAAAAACTATACCTTCATCACTTCAAACAGAAAAATATGAATNTTTTGAAGTTCCCAATTGATATCAGCACCTGCCAAAAGTTCAAATTGATATCAACAGGTGTTGCTTTGGCAGGTGCCAAATCACCACTTATCGTACTTTTAGCAAGGAACTAAAAAATTCTATGAATAGACAAAATAGCCCGCAAAATAATATCATACTGATAGCTGTGTAAAACTGAAAACTACTTCGATATTGTGGTGTGCTAATGAAGGCGTATAATCCAAAATTCTTAGAAAACGATTCGAAAAAACATTTTATAGTTAAGTGAATGTAGAAAATTATACAGGTACTACAAAAAAGTATTTATTTAAAAAAAGTATTTTGAAAATACGTATTTTACATTTAGCATTTAGCATTTAAGATACAAAAAGGAAATCTATTTTGTATTTTACATTTGAAATAACAAATCAAACATTTCTAGTCGTTATGTTAATCCTTATACATACATATGTTGGACATAGTTCTGAAATTTCCGGTTCTTAGGGATGTTTGGCAGGTATATCAAAATGCTAGGAGACAAATAAAAATTTGGAAGAACATTCCTCATTCAATTCTAAAACTCCTGTAAAAATTACAAATCGATTCACTAAACCGTTAGAAAGTTATTGAAATTTTAAAAAATTGTAACTTTACACGTCATTTTATGGAGATTCGTTAACCAAACAGATTAAATTTATTTTTATTAACAGAAAAAAAGCTACCAGAAATTTCAAAGTTTTATAATAGGTAACTTGAACTCTGGAGAATCACTTTAGCGTAAGGTTATTCAAATTCACTAAATGGTTATCGAGGAAAAAATGAAAAATTAGCTGAAAATCTCGTTTTTACTTGATAATATAATGATAATATTTATAATTGTCTGAAATAAATGCAATTTTAAAGTTTTAATTATTATTTAAACATATTAAAAAGTTTTACGCTCATTATTAATAGAGATTGAAACTAAATATTTTTTTGTTTCGAAGTTGAAATCAAGGCATATTCACTGCCAAAAGTCAGTTAAAAATTTTCCATATTATTCGTTATTTCTTATTTTA
>NW_020442454.1:909892-912046 GCF_000699045.2 Agrilus planipennis | reverse complement strand
AGATTGAAACTAAATATTTTTTTGTTTCGAAGTTGAAATCAAGGCATATTCACTGCCAAAAGTCAGTTAAAAATTTTCCATATTATTCGTTATTTCTTATTTTATTCAAAGTTTTTGGTCAAATTCCAAATTTTCTCTCAAACCGTATACTTTTTTTTAGTATAGATAGTATTTGTTTACCTCATGATATGCTGCAAAACCTAATTAATCACGAATTTCTAATTTTATGTACTCTTGTCTCCGATTGTACCTCCCAAACAGCCTTAAATTGTAATAGGATCGTAACACCTGGTCGTCTACTCTTCCTACATTGTACCGGGAATTCGTGGAATTTATTGTACTACAATAATAAAATGAATCGCTCTTAACTTAACCCTCAATTGAGTAATATCACCTTCGCATTATTTGACTGTCCGTTTGTGACAGTCTTTTTTTTAGTATGAGCATAATAGCTATAAGCAATCCAAGAAAATTTTCCATAATTTTAAATAGCACATCAGCTTAAGACATGCAAAAATGCATAATTACAATGAAATAAAGCTACAATAATCGAATAACCGAAAAGATATTTATTAGGTTAAAATTTTATAAAGTTTGGCATTTTTTGGTGGAAATCCAACATCAAAAATCATACATATTCGAATTGTTTTTTATTACAGTAAAGACTGTTTATGGTCATCTGAATTAACTTCCACAAATCCACATTTATCGACATTCGAAATGTTATCAGTACGAGAATATGAACGCAAAGTTATGCACGTCACAAACGAAATTCAACAGGAATGCGTATGCGTTGTTAACAGCACCTACAGTAAAATAGTCGAACATGACAAGGAAAGTAACCAGAATAATAAGAGGGTTAATGTCCATGCCCCTTGTTTTTTCCCCAGATCTCAAACGTTCTTAAACGAATGTACAAAGCCATACGTTAAGAACGCTGTTGTTCCATATTCCGTCGAAAAAAATGATTGTTGTAAGGAAAATCATTTAGGAAAGCCTTATTTCTCTAAGGAAGAAATCGCTTTGTTGAATAAAACCCTATTAGGTCTCGAAACGGAGACAACACTGTCATCCTCCATAAATAAGTTTCAATCTAACGAAATTAAAATTTGTTACCAAGAGAAGCAAGTAAAAGAGAAATACATATTGCAAAGTTTGTTTCAAAAGGTTTTGTGTTATATGAAGCAAATATATCCGTTTTTAACGAGAGAAAAGAAATTAGCATTGGTGCAGTTGGCTAATCAGAACAACACGACTGTTTTCGATCAATTGAAATGGTTCGGATACAGATGTATTTTGTCAGTAGAAGAAAAAGATGAAGACACTGAATGCTCTTTGTTCGAAGAGAAAATGAAGAGCAGTCTTGCAATGGATCTGTTGGACAATTCTGTTGTTTGTTGTAGAATAATACAATCGTGCAATATGAATTTTTTGAATTCTAACCGTGCTAGAATGGAATATACCCGCAGTTTTAGCAATAACTGTAATTACGGACATTGATCTGTTTTTTACTGCATATCTAAGTATAAATTACAATAATGTACTTACTAGATTTGCGAATTTTATAAGTATTTGTTCTCGAATTTTTGTTAATGTCTCTATAATTACCTTCTTTTATAATATCTAATAATTAACACAGTGTAATGTAAGATCTTACTAGTATACGTTTTGTACTTTATTTTTATTCGACAGAATGTTAAATGATTTTTACTTTTATTTTGAACGTTGTTGATGTTGAAATAATAAAAATACTTTAAAATATATATATATATAGCTTAATTTTTAAATGCAATGCTACCTAATTACACAGGGTTCTTGAAACTTTGAAAATTTGATTGTAGGGATTATTCAGAATGATTTTTTTAATTAAAACTTTTTCAACTATGGGTTATACAAGAAGTTAATGCCAACTTTGTGATTTTATATGGTATAAATAGTATATTTTTTACGGCGACTTCTTATGAAACACTAAATTATAAGGTACAGTCAAAACATAAATTACTAAAAACTAACTACAATATTGTAATATCAGAATTACAGCGTAAACTCTATATAACGGCACTTAAGGGACTGAACATTTTTCGGCGTTATAAAGAGTGGTCGTTAAATGGAGAGAAATAAAAGATATTATTTTACTATTTTATAAAACCTACC
>NW_020442454.1:896024-909475 GCF_000699045.2 Agrilus planipennis | reverse complement strand
GTTTAAATTGTTGAAAAATTTGCGATTTGCGCATGCTGATTATAATTTATTGTATAACTTATTGTGTTCGTGCGTGCATTGGGGTACTTGGTGGAAAAATATCGGTCCAGTAATAAGAAGGAGAAAAGCGAAGATAGGTAAGAGAACTTCTTATAATTTACAAATGTTTGTGTAGTAGTTGAATTTCTAAGAGCGGATAAACTAATTAAACCTATTAATTATTTTATCGTATGTGTTTCCATAAATTGTAATTTTATATTTAATATACAAGAAGAATTTCTCCAATTTATAAAACGATTGTAAAATCTATAGATATAACTAAACTGTTTTATTTGTAGTCCATTCTGTTACAATTTCTCATAGCACTAGGAACTTTTTTTGTCCCTATTATACTAGTTTTTCTGCGTGTAATATTATATACCTACTACGATGAAAAGTTTCTGAGATGATTTAATTTACAGAAAAAAGAAATAGCTACTGCAACCGAAATTAGAAAAATAATATATACGAATAAGCAAAAATTTGACAGAATTAAGAGGAATTTGGTGGAATTTTCATCTTTTCAAGTTCGTGCTATTGGAAATAAAAACATCGAAATTGATTAATGTTCTTGCATTTTTGTTGCAAACTCATGTGTTTCTACAAATATTAATGCTATAGCAGATTTAGAAAAAATAAAGGAATGCAATGTAATTAAAACTTGAAACTTTGAAAATTTGATTGTAGGGATTATTCAGAATGATTTTTTTAATTAAAACTTTTTCAACTATGGGTTATACAAGAAGTTAATGCCAACTTTGTGATTTTATATGGTATAAATAGTATATTTTTTACGGCGACTTCTTATGAAACACTAAATTATAAGGTACAGTCAAAACATAAATTACTAAAAACTAACTACAATATTGTAATATCAGAATTACAGCGTAAACTCTATATAACGGCACTTAAGGGACTGAACATTTTTCGGCGTTATAAAGAGTGGTCGTTAAATGGAGAGAAATAAAAGATATTATTTTACTATTCTATAATAATATGCATTTACCAATATAGTACACATTTTGCACACGAACATTATTATTCATACATTGCGTATAGCCTGTTATCTTCGTCTGATGTTTTTTGCTGCTCCAATATTTTAATTGTATTTTGTTACGTATCTTACTCATATCTTGAGATACTGCTGGATCAATTTGATTATATAAAAAGTATTTTTTTAATAGTTTCGCTGCATCAAGTGCTTGTTTGATGCTTGGTGGAGGGACAGGATCGTCTTCTTCAACAACGTACACAGCTGCAGTTCTTATCTATTTCGGCAACTTAGAAAGTACTGCTTAATGATTTATAATGCCGCATTGTTGTCGTTAAATAGAGTGAGCGTGACGCTATATAGAATGTAATATTGTATAGAAAACAATGTAAACCAACCAAAGTCAAGCAATTTCGACGTTTTAAGGAGTTTGTCGTTAAATCGAGTGACGTTATAAAGAGTTTACACTGTATATACTAAAATGTTACAATTTGTATGGCTATAAACAAATTGTTAATGAAATTTTTACTGCAATTTTGTAATCATTATTTTTTTAAAAACAGTAAAAAGGTATTAAAAAATTATTTCATTGATAACTAAAATATGGGTCTCGGAGCATACGTAAAAAAATCAGGAAAGATATATCAGGTCGATTTTCTAGCACTGGCATTAATTTGAATTTTCAAAATTTGTTTACTTTCAAATTACAGTATACGAAAACTACTTCACCGATCTTGACCAAATTATACATACCTTCAACTATATTACACTACATTTTCATGACAAAGAACCAATTGATTCACTACGCATTGAATTGTAATTGCGTTATTTGGCATTTTGTCTATTTTTTAATAAAATTTTTTTTTTAATCATACCGGCACTATCTTCTAGGAAGTTGAACGAGGAACAAAAAAGGTCCAGTGCAATTTCGTTCTAGGAGGCTTCTATTTATAGAAACATGCCGAAAAAAAGGCATTTTCGGTTAATTTTGCAGTAATTGATTTTTCACACAAATTCCAACCAAAAGAATCACTGCGCAAACCCCTAATTGTTGTTCCGAACCATTTGCTATCAAAAAGCTAATTGTGCATAGTCACAACCAAAATAAAAGGGATTCTTCCACCGATTGCGCTAGTGGTACATTAGAGAAATTTTAAAAAAATTAAACATGTAGATTTGAAAATTTGACAGTAGGGGTATTCCAGGATGATCTTTTTAATTAATTTAATTTTAAGTATAGGCTACTTTTGCTTTTACCGGAAGTTGATGCCGACTCTGTTATTTTAAACGATATAGTATATTTTTTACGACGGATTCCTATGAAACACTAAATTTCAAGGTACACACAAAAAATAAAGTGCTAAAAAATAANCTTTTTAATTAATTTAATTTTAAGTATAGGCTACTTTTGCTTTTACCGGAAGTTGATGCCGACTTTGTTATTTTAAACGATATAGTATATTTTTTACGACGGATTCCTATGAAACACTAAATTTCAAGGTACACACAAAAAATAAAGTGCTAAAAAATAACCACAATTTTGTAATATTCCAATTGTATGCTTAAACGAAAGTATAAATCTTGCATTCAAGTTCGGGTTTGTTCGGACCTCCTTCATGTTACAATTTATAAGCCTTTAAACAAATTGCTAATGAAATTTTTACTACAATTTTCTTACTTAAAATTTACAAATGTATCTACTTTTTTTTGGTGTGCCTACATTTTCTACAAATAATTTATTTTGTATGAAATGGGTTATGTTCTGTTTTGCTACAATTTTGTAAAAAATATCCCTATAAGTTATTAAAAAAAATCTACACAAGTTTAAATTGTTGAAAAATTTGCGATTTGCGCATGCTGATTATAATTTATTGTATAACTTATTGTGTTCGTGCGTGCATTGGGGTACTTGGTGGAAAAATATCGGTCCAGTAATAAGAAGGAGAAAAGCGAAGATAGGTAAGAGAACTTCTTATAATTTACAAATGTTTGTGTAGTAGTTGAATTTCTAAGAGCGGATAAACTAATTAAACCTATTAATTATTTTATCGTATGTGTTTCCATAAATTGTAATTTTATATTTAATATACAAGAAGAATTTCTCCAATTTATAAAACGATTGTAAAATCTATAGATATAACTAAACTGTTTTATTTGTAGTCCATTCTGTTACAATTTCTCATAGCACTAGGAACTTTTTTTGTCCCTATTATACTAGTTTTTCTGCGTGTAATATTATATACCTACTACGATGAAAAGTTTCTGAGATGATTTAATTTACAGAAAAAAGAAATAGCTACTGCAACCGAAATTAGAAAAATAATATATACGAATAAGCAAAAATTTGACAGAATTAAGAGGAATTTGGTGGAATTTTCATCTTTTCAAGTTCGTGCTATTGGAAATAAAAACATCGAAATTGATTAATGTTCTTGCATTTTTGTTGCAAACTCATGTGTTTCTACAAATATTAATGCTATAGCAGATTTAGAAAAAATAAAGGAATGCAATGTAATTAAAACTATTATCCAGTTTTGAAAAACTGAAGAGTTATTAAATAATCGGTTTTATTGCAAAGAACCGTTTCTTATCAAAAAATGATAATTTTTGGAATTAAATATTAAAATATGTATATTATTCCAAGCATGTAAAATAAAGGAAGCTAATATACGATCTATAAATAGCTTTTTACAATAAATTGAAAAGTTTAAGCTTTCAATGGTGTATTCTCGATGAAACATTTTCAATAATAAAAGAAACAGAAAGGAATAAAATGTTTCAACAAAAACGTTTATTCCTCTCTTAGGGTAGGATAGGTTAGGTTAGGTTAGGTTATGGGAATAAACATTTTTGTTGAAACATTTCCTTTTTGTTTCCTTTAAAATTGAAATGTTGCACATTGAATTGTTCAATAATTATCTGGTGGTTCGTTTTCGTTTTTGGAGTACTACTTCTACAGTATTTAAATTGTATTATCGCGCAATTTTGCAGGTAATCAAACAAGCTGTAACTTTTTTGTACGATCAATAGGTATATTTAATGAAAACTAAAAGAAAATCCGATTTCCGCTACTAATTGTTGTGCAAATAATAAAGCACTCGGCCGTTATTGTTTCAAATGATATGTATTATTCAAAACAATATTTTAAAGGATTTAAAGCAAAAAACCTATTGGAATTTTACGATTTTAAGTGTCTACTATAGAAAAATTAATATATAAAAGCATACATATAATAATAATTTTATTTTTTATTTTATACGTAGTAAATTACCTAATGGATTCTGTTGCATGTAATATGCATTACAATTACTCCCACTGGATTTTATTACTCGCAGCTTTCTTCTTAAAAGCAATTTTACTGACTTAAATTAATTTATGCCAAATAAAAAAAATTATAACACGTAGAAAGGCATAAATACTAATTAATAGGAATAATCAAACGTTTGATTTTGATAAAATATAATACCGGGGAGTAATTCGTGTGGACCTAAAGGGTCACGCCCCTTGGCTGGTTTTCAAATTCGAAGATGTTGACTCTTTTTGAAAAATAATAGAACAATTTTCTGTAAACAAAGTTATTGTACAATTTATTATTTTTTTATTTCATTTATTCTTTTTTTACGGGCTATCGCCCCTTTTACAAAAATAATGTATAAAAAGTAAAGTACCAAGTACAATAAAAATGTTTGGCTTCACAAAACTTAAGAAAAAGATTAATCNCTAATAGTAACCGCAGTGTTGAATGCCGAATTACTGGTAAGAACGTGTTAAGGTCGTTAACACCGGCTTTCTGCGTAAAGCCTTTGACTACCAACCGCACACGATACCGCACTTTATTGTTATGATCAAATTTCTTTTTAACCTGCCCTATAGGAAATTTTGCTTATAAATATTTTATCGAATTGAATTATATTAGTTTATAATATTTTTGGAACGCACACATTAGCATCAATATTGCCAAATTCATTCCTGTTATGTAATGCAGTCATCAGAAAATTTCTGGTAGGTAAGTGTTATTATTGTCTTTCAATCTTCTAATGATACGGGTAAGAAAATGTGTCAATAGTAAGAACAGAAAGACTTGTTGCAACTTTTTTCTGCATTCACGTAATTTTTTTATCATCCTCCGGGAATCGAACCCAGGCCGCTGGTTTTACGCACCATTACTCTACCACTAAGGTACGAGGTGACAGCAGCAACAATTTCTCCTCATTAATTTGAGGTTATATATACAGGGTGTGTCGTGATATATACGGTGAATATTTCAGAAACTATTTTAAAATTTTGGGGACTAGGTTTTCGGGGTTGTTCTCTTAAAGAATTGGAATTGGAAGGAAGGTAAGGGAATGTCCACCATTTACTACAGTTACGTTAAAAGTTGTCTAGTAATTTTTAGCTAATGTATTATCTTGACTGGAAGTTATTGGCCTCGGTATAATTCGTTCCGCACTAATTCGGCCATATTGTAACTGTTCCTTAAAATTCTTCATAATTTCTATCTGGTCATTGGTGGAAAATTTGGGTATTTCTCATTAAAAGCTCAATATTTTATTTTCTATGCGATGAAGAAATATTTAGGTTAATGAATTACAGACATAGGGGGCTTTTCATAGTTAATCCTGATTGTTCGTAGTTATGATTGAGTGGTAGGTAATTTTGTTTAATATCACCTTCAGGAAAAAGTAATTTCTCGGAAATGAAGGTTGGATTTACGTTTACTATTTACATATTTTCTAGCCTTATCATACAATTATTATAGAAGATTGAAAGACAATAATAAGACTTACCTGCCAGGAATTTCCTGATGACTACATTATATAGCATTAGTGAATTTGGTAATACCGACATGTTACCCCTTCTATTTTTGTAACTTACAGTAGGGTTATTTTAAGGAGAGCATCTCGAATATTTCTTATTACGAAGTAATTGTTTAAGCGATATATTATTACTATAGAAACTGTTTTCTCTACAAGTCGACGTTATAAAAGACAGTTACTAAATGTGTAATAAGTTGAATGCAGAAGGGACCAACTCCGTAAGTTTTTAATTTTTGTATTAACCGGTAGAATGTTTTCTAAAAGTTTTTACATTTAAGTTAACTATTTATTTACTTTTGTACTAATTCGAATCCATTTTTTTTCGTAAGTTGAATCACAATGCAAGAAATTGTACCGGGTGAATTTTCTAAAATGATACGATACAATGAATTTTCACAAAAACCATTATTTTAAATTTTCAAAATATAATAAATAACCGGGTATCAAACTAGAAAATTCCACTTATACATGTGTTAAACTATCAAGGGATCGTTGACTAAAATTTTTTTCATTGTGGTCCCCGTTGAATTAATTTGGTATATTAAAAAAATAAAATAAAACTCATGAAGTAAGATCTTGTTTAAACAATCAAAGTGTACATACAGTTTTGAATGTCTGTTTTTAAATTAATTTTAAATTTTCATATTACACTAGTATCTACATGTTATTGATTTTACAATTTTAAACTTTTTTGCAGCGTCGATCATTTCCCAGGTCCTCAACCCTGCTTTCTGATGATATCGAGAAATTTATTGACAACGACGACGACGCATGTTATATGGCATGGAAGGCTCAGCTCGAGAAACCTCATAGAATCACTAAAGTTCGAGGTTTACGCAGTAAATCTACTGACCTAATTTCTGGGCATCTCTTGCCATCAAAAACGATGTATAAGGGACGTAACTGTGTTGATGGTTCTACGAATAATGCAAGAAATACTGCCGATTCCAAACATAATACACGTTCTTCACCAAGTCATTTGATAGATTTTTATGCGAATTATCACCTAAATGATAGAATTACCATGAGTAAAGATAAATTTATGCCCTATCTTAGTCAGCAATTTCACAGAATGAACATTGTTCAACCTGCATTACACAAATTTAAAAAGTTCATGCACTCCAACGCCCCAGTACCAGCAGTCAATACATACCAGCGCTACGACATTGTTTATCCTCCAAATTTGATTACGCATACGCCGCACGATTGTAAATTTGTGATACCCAATGTCTATTATACATGATGATGTTTCATTTATTTCGTTAATTTTTATGCGTTTTTGTAATTATTGTAAATATGCTGTAAATATTCTAGTAAATAAATACGTAAAATATTCATTCAGATGTATGTTTTATGACTTGACCATTACGTATTATAGTCCATATTTTCCATAAGTCCTCAAAATCAATCTAGCCAATAAGGGGTGTGAAAGCACACCGATGTTTCGCCTCACATACGAAACTTCCCTAGGATGGGTTTCTTTATCAAATGATGTGGTTTGTATCAAAGGTAATTTATAAACGAAAATGTAGTTGTAGATATTGTAAATAATTAAAACCACTACTCTAAAAAAGCGCATATCTAAATGAAAACCATAAATATATTAATTGATCACATGTTTTATACAAAACCATGTGCTGTTTTTATGTTATTAAATTACCAAAAATTGTTATATAGATGTATCTTAAATTGATTCCTCACATTTCAAACACTTTCCATAAAATTGAAAAAACAAAAGTATTACATTTTCAAGAAATACCCTTATATTTTATTTGGAGATGTGTTAGGATGTTTCAATGAGATCGAACTAAGGAGTTACTTATAAGTATGAATTTATTATAACAATTTAAAGTCATAGTTTTCAACATATTTTGCAATTTACAAGTTGTTTTTCATTCGAACAAAGACTGTAAAAAAGTAGATTTGGGAATTTATTTAGGACTTANCTGCCCTATAGGAAATTTTGCTTATAAATATTTTATCGAATTGAATTATATTAGTTTATAATATTTTTGGAACGCACACATTAGCATCAATATTGCCAAATTCATTCCTGTTATGTAATGCAGTCATCAGAAAATTTCTGGTAGGTAAGTGTTATTATTGTCTTTCAATCTTCTAATGATACGGGTAAGAAAATGTGTCAATAGTAAGAACAGAAAGACTTGTTGCAACTTTTTTCTGCATTCACGTAATTTTTTTATCATCCTCCGGGAATCGAACCCAGGCCGCTGGTTTTACGCACCATTACTCTACCACTAAGGTACGAGGTGACAGCAGCAACAATTTCTCCTCATTAATTTGAGGTTATATATACAGGGTGTGTCGTGATATATACGGTGAATATTTCAGAAACTATTTTAAAATTTTGGGGACTAGGTTTTCGGGGTTGTTCTCTTAAAGAATTGGAATTGGAAGGAAGGTAAGGGAATGTCCACCATTTACTACAGTTACGTTAAAAGTTGTCTAGTAATTTTTAGCTAATGTATTATCTTGACTGGAAGTTATTGGCCTCGGTATAATTCGTTCCGCACTAATTCGGCCATATTGTAACTGTTCCTTAAAATTCTTCATAATTTCTATCTGGTCATTGGTGGAAAATTTGGGTATTTCTCATTAAAAGCTCAATATTTTATTTTCTATGCGATGAAGAAATATTTAGGTTAATGAATTACAGACATAGGGGGCTTTTCATAGTTAATCCTGATTGTTCGTAGTTATGATTGAGTGGTAGGTAATTTTGTTTAATATCACCTTCAGGAAAAAGTAATTTCTCGGAAATGAAGGTTGGATTTACGTTTACTATTTACATATTTTCTAGCCTTATCATACAATTATTATAGAAGATTGAAAGACAATAATAAGACTTACCTGCCAGGAATTTCCTGATGACTACATTATATAGCATTAGTGAATTTGGTAATACCGACTGATCCAAAAACACAATAAATTAATATAATTCATTTCGATAAAATATTTATAGACAACATTTCCTATAGGGCAGGTAAATACACAGGTCTTGTTCGCAGGCTTTTGAAATAAGAAGTTAAGATAAAAGAACATTCATTTGAATTGTGCCGATGCTACTGATTTACCAATATATATAATTTATTAACGACCTGTAAAAAGTTATAATGATTTTTTGTGAACGTTTACTGAACATTAAATCAATAGATTTTCATTCGAGATCGATGAAGAAATAGTCTTTTTTTGCGTCACACCAATGTATAGTCTCATTGGAAATACATTTATTATTTTATTTCGAAAATTGTATAATTGAAAACGAAGCATGTTTTATCATATAACTGAACTCCCAGAATATCTAATAGGAGAATGAATAAAATAATTTAATAATCTTTCCCCTCTTTTTATTGACGTTTGTATTTTTCCAGAATTTCAGTAATTAAATAAGTCCTAAATAAATTCCCAAATCTACTTTTTTACAGTCTTTGTTCGAATGAAAAACAACTTGTAAATTGCAAAATATGTTGAAAACTATGACTTTAAATTGTTATAATAAATTCATACTTATAAGTAACTCCTTAGTTCGATCTCATTGAAACATCCTAACACATCTCCAAATAAAATATAAGGGTATTTCTTGAAAATGTAATACTTTTGTTTTTTCAATTTTATGGAAAGTGTTTGAAATGTGAGGAATCAATTTAAGATACATCTATATAACAATTTTTGGTAATTTAATAACATAAAAACAGCACATGGTTTTGTATAAAACATGTGATCAATTAATATATTTATGGTTTTCATTTAGATATGCGCTTTTTTAGAGTAGTGGTTTTAATTATTTACAATATCTACAACTACATTTTCGTTTATAAATTACCTTTGATACAAACCACATCATTTGATAAAGAAACCCATCCTAGGGAAGTTTCGTATGTGAGGCGAAACATCGGTGTGCTTTCACACCCCTTATTGGCTAGATTGATTTTGAGGACTTATGGAAAATATGGACTATAATACGTAATGGTCAAGTCATAAAACATACATCTGAATGAATATTTATGTATTTATTTACTAGCATATTTACAGCATATTTACAATAATTACAAAAACACATAAATATTAACGAAATAAATGAAACATCATCATGTATAATAGACATTGGGTATCACAAATTTACAATTGTGCGGCGTATGTGCAATCAAATTTGGAGGATAAACAATGTCGTAGCGCTGGTACGTATTGACTGCTGGTACTGGGGCGTTGAAGTGCATGAACTTTTTAACTTTGTGTAATGCAGGTTGAACAATGTTCATTCTGTGAAATTGCTGACTAAGATAGGGCATAAATTTATCTTTACTCATAGTAATTCTATCATTTAGGTGATAATTCGCATAAAAATCTATCAAATGACTTGCTGAAGAACGTGTATTATGTTTGGAATCGGCAGTATTTCTTGCATTATTCGTAGAACCATCAACACAGTTACGTCCCTTATACATCGTTTTTGATGGCAAGAGATGCCCAGAAATTAGGTCAGTAGATTTACTGCGTAAACCTCGAACTTTAGTGATTCTATGAGGTTTCTCGAGCTGAGCCTTCCATGCCATATAACATGCGTCGTCGTCGTTGTCAATAAATTTCTCGATATCATCAGAAAGCAGGGTTGAGGACCTGGGAAATGATCGACGCTGCAAAAATATTTAGAATTATAAAATCAGTAACATGTTGTGTTTATTTGTAAATAATTTCACCGTGGTCCCACACTAACAAAAAATTGCTTAATGGCCTTGATGATTTGACGTATGTACAGGGGCATTTTCTAATTCGATACCCCCCCACCTAGTACATTATATGAATTGAATTCTGACTCAACTTACGATAAAAATGAAGTAAATGAACTTAAATTTGAATATTTTTAGAGAATATACCGGATAATATGATAAATTAAAAACTTACAGAAGAATCGGTTCCTATTGCATTTAAGTCCTTACACATTTCGTAACTTTATTTACTATAAAAGACTTACAGTTTCTTATTACAGTTTCTATAGCAAGTAATATTTACTGTATTGCTTAAACAATTAGTTCGTAATGATAAATATTCGAAATGCTTTCCCCTTAAATAACTCTACCGTAAGTTACAACTGTAGAGGGGGTAACATAGACAATATGTTTTCGAAACTGGTTCTTGTGGAGATAAGAAATAAGTAAATTGTAAATAGCAAGATCTTTAATTACAAATTAGTGTTCCTTGAAATTTAGCAATTTGTATTTAAGCAGTAAATAGAAAAATAGGCTATGATCGTATTATCAGTAACTTATTTACTGACAGGTTTTACGTGTATATTTAACAAAAATTTTATTAAAAATAAAAAAAAATTAATATCATTTTAGAATTAAACTATTCAGTAGCAGGTAATTTAACTATATTAGATAAATAAAATAAACAAAAATTATGACACAAGGTAGGGGCTGATTACCATCATCGTCTTATTGAATAAGATAAGTCTTTCGATGTGCTGTATATTCCTATTTATTTAGTCCTATTGAAGTCTTCTGATGGCAGTTTCATACTAATTATTTTTAGTTGACAACAAATGACCATAGCATTTGGATTGAATATAACGTTATTTGTGTATTAAACAAATAGGAATATCTAACATATCAAAAGACGTGTCTTACTCAATAAGACGATGATGGCAGTAAACACCTAACTTGTTTCTTATTTATCTCTGGTCAAATTACCATTTTTTAAACTTCTTTTTTTCCGTAGTCGAGTTGCAGGTTTTTAAACTTTTTACCCAATTTTAAATTTTTCCCTTTTAACCTTTGACACGACAGCAAAAAGAAGGATGATAAAGTAACGGGAGCAATGGACAGTTAATAATTATACCTACGTATACTCTGGACTAGAAGCAATAAAAACGTTTATTTTTTATTAATTTTTGTAATTGGTTTTAATCACTTTTTAAAAATTATATTAAATATGTGAGTAAAACTCAACGATACTGTAATTTATTTAAAATTCATGAAACAATTGGTAGTACGTAGTAATAAAAGAGAGACAAACTAGAAACTGTTTGAATAGAGAGAAAGATGTACAAATTTTATAAAGTACCAACAATGTTTGTTACCTACGACTAGCCGAGAAAGATAAGGGGATCTTTCTCTTTTTTGTGGTAGAAAAACAGGTTAGCAGATTCATTGTTATATAGTGATCAAAAACAGCGAACGGCATGACCTAGAGGTTTAGACCAATGCTTAGTATTCGGGAGGACTCCAGGTGGGTCCGTTTGCTTTGGTCCAAGTTTTCTGTGGTTTCCTTGGATCACTTAGGCAAATGCTGAGGTAGTAATATTCTATAAATAATCTTTCATTCTCTTCTGTTTTCATCTTTCTCACCCGAATCACCACCCACCCCTCTCGCGATTCCTGAAAGGAGGCTGAAGAGGGCTTTTCTTTATCTTCCGGCGTTGTCCGGAGGGACTGCCCGGCCACCAGCTGTACTGGCTGGTGGGAATGAAACACCCAAAAGGTTTTAATACCGATTTAAATGATTTACAGTTTTAGGTTTATAATATAATAAAACCGGCAAAATTAAACAGAAGCGGATAAAGTGATAGGATAGTGAAATTGCTTTTCTGTCGTTAGGTGCATTTTAATATTCCATTATTTATGAAGTCAGAATTTTCTCCTGTTTTATTTGACATCCCACTCGATACTGTAGCAAAAAAACATCACTTTTCTGGATGTAGCCAAGTAACATCCTTCATATATTTACTTTGTTCCTAGAAAATGTAACCTATGTTACCCGGTCCATTAGATAACTAACCGATTGACCAAAATTGGCTCGGTAATAGTCTAGAATGCCCTTATGAAAAGCATAAAAATATATTGAAATGATGCCGTTGAATTCATGACTTATTTGCCGCTATTGGAAAAAAAGGGTATCGTCTATATATATAAAGGCAGGTATGTACAAGTACATATGTACATATATGTAATGTTGTCTATTATAGTAATAGTTGATTCAGCACATTCTTTGTTTCTTGTAAATTACGCATGCATGTGGTAAATTGCAGTTCATTTCTAATTTAACGCGTTAATAGTCTCATACACTAATGTTATGTTCTTGGAAATAAAATTATCTAATTAGTTGGTATATGTGATTAAATTTTTGAGATAATATATTTACCAGTATATATGTATTAAAGTATGCATGTACATCTATTGAATATATTTTATTACATAATTTAAAATTTATATATGTTTGTCAACGGGGAGGTTTTATCCTAATTTGTTTTTAATAATAGGTATATACACCCTAATTAATAACGATTGAAGTAGATCGTTGTAATCACCAATTACTATAAGTAATGCTGTTTTAGGCTAATAATTATATTAAAGTTTCCGTATCTTCTCTTTTTTATATCACTTGTATCTGGAATCAGAACCAATTTTTAGAAAAAATATTTTATTTTCTCAAAAAATCGACAACCACCGTTTAGCTTACCATTATTAGGTATTTTTAAGGACCTAATCGAAATTTTAAAGCTAATATTAAACTAAGTTATAATATCTACTCAATTTTACTTACCAGATTTTTATGTTAATAATTGTTGGTTTCCAGTTGTTATG
>NW_020442454.1:893640-895752 GCF_000699045.2 Agrilus planipennis | reverse complement strand
ATGCTAATACTGCTATATTATCTGCAAATCTAAGCATACAAATCTTTTGCCCCTCTATATCTATCCCTATAACATTTAAATATCCTATTTTTGCATATTTTACCATTCTGAGAAATTTTTTCTTATGACTTTTTTCGATTGGGCCCATATGTAACTGTGCTACCATTTGAAACAAACTTTATCTTTTCTATTTTTTAAATAAATTAGATAGTATAGTAAATCAAATTTAGATGTAACAGACGAGCTTGTATTAAAGTAAGGAACAAATTTTTCGATTAAATTTATAGTTCAACGGAAATGAGCATATTGCGAATTTGACTCGGAAAACAAAATATTTTGGCGTTCTAAAAAATTAAAGGAAACGAAAGTAAAGTTTCAAAAAAATATATATTGATAGTTCACAACAACTGTTTCACCAAAACATTGGTTTCTCCTTTAATAAATGTTCTTTCTGCATATGTAGAATCAGCGTTCCCATTTGTATAGCACCTCCTGTGTTCTATAATCCTTTGATTGAAGGATCTTCCAGTTTGTCCGACATAGACTTGACTACAGTCCCCATATTCCAATAAATAAACTCCTGATTTTGATGCTTTATCAGTTTTATATTTATTATATTTTATAAATTTGACTAGCGTATTACTGGTTTTAAATGAAGTAATTGTATATTGTTTGATTTTTGCAATACAAGGTTTATTTTTAAGGAAATATTACCTAAGAATGTAATAGAAGTATACTTATTCGATTTAGATGGTAATACTTATTAACATTTTGATTCCTAAAGGATATAATAAACATGCAGTTAGTAATACTGAAAAGCAAACTGTCTAGGATGTCTAACAGGTCCATTAATAGGACATCCTGTATATAAGTAATTTGTGGGTATATCTTTCTCACATAAAAGTGCCACTCACTCAGCTAATTATGACTGCCTTAATAACTTTGATCAGTTTTAGTCGCTCCGCGATACAGTGATTAATATCAAAAGCCAACAAGATAGTGCTTTATCATTCGGGAGCAATTAGATGCCAATAAAGACTTCAGCAGATAAATTGGGAGAGGGCCGTTTCACAAAAATGTTAATTTGTTGTCATGTGCCGCGATGAAATTGCACCGGCCATTGTGCCCTACAGCGGCGCAATTAATATCCAATTAGAAAACGAAACTCAAACGCGGACTAGGGACTCGATCGGGTCCTGCCTGTTTGATTTTGTATTATCTTCGGTCTCTGAATCCTATTGTTATTATTATTAATACCTTACGTATGTCCACTATAAAACTGCTCGCTTGCTTTCTTGAATTTAACGATGTGATGAACGAACTGGATCGTCGTTCTGGCAGCAAAAAGTCATTTAGTGTTTTTTATTCCATGTCGATCAGATTTTGGTATTTGAATAACTGCCTACAGTGAATACTTATCATCATCATAAGGTCGTCAGTCTTAATACTGGTTGGACACGTACCTCCAGTCTTTCCTATCCTGAGCTAAACTTCGCATTTCCCTAAAACTAGAACAACCTACATCTTTAACTATTTGCGAAAAGTAATCTAATCTAGGTCTACATCTACTCATTTTAACTCCTGTTTCTGCCTCTAATATGTCTCCGACTAGACCTTCACGCCTGAGAAGGTGTCCTTCCAATCTATCTCTTATTGACTTCGACAGAGTCTTGTGTTCTCCTATTCTTTCTAATACATCTTCATTTCTAACCTTCTCTATCCACGGTATCTATTTCGAATGATTGTAATCTTTTCTTTCCGCCGCGCTCACCGTCCATGTTTCGCACTCGTACATCGCAGCGCTCCAAACATACACCTTTAAGGCGATTCGACCCTCCGCTATCCTCTGCTTTATTTCCTTACTGTTCCTTCCGTCCTGACTTATCTGACTTCCTAGATACCTAAAATTAGTCACTTCTTCTAATCTTTCGTCTGTTACCTTTACATTCGCTCTTTCTCTAGTTTTTCTTCTTTTGCATACCTGTAGTTTTGTTTTACTTCCATTTATAGGGTTGTTCGGAAAGTCATTTCGTTTTTTTTTTCTGGAAATGAAAGACAGTTTTCGTATAATAAACAAATACTTTATTAAATATATATTGACCGTTCTGGTCC
>NW_020442454.1:887211-891962 GCF_000699045.2 Agrilus planipennis | reverse complement strand
CAGAGTAGATTTATAAAAAAAATATAAGGATTACACATTACTTACTACCCAAAAATTTTAAAAGATTTTAAATTTTTATATTTATTTTACTAGTTTTAGTTTCTCCTAAGAAAATTGGATTTTAAAAAACGTAAAAACGGTGGCCGTTTTGTTCTTATTTTGCACACAATATTGTCTAAAATTGAAAATACTCGTTCAATAGCTATTGCAGTGGCGTAACGTGTGGGGGGCAAAGGGGGCAAAAACGCTTTCTTTATTTTTTCAGAAAAGCACGTTTTTTTAAAATACTTTTCTAAACGTATTTTCTATTTGTAAAATACAAAGTACATTTTTGCCATTAAAAGTTTTGCTAGTATCACCGATCAAACATTATATATCTACTTAAAATGATGAATGAAAGTTGCTCACATTGACCATTGAAGTTATTATTGTTTTCCGGGTTCAATGTCATTTTGAAGTCGTATTTTGCATTTACGATTTAAAATACAAAAGGGAAAAATCTATTTTGTATTTCACATTTTAAATAAGAAATTAAAAAAAGTATTTGCATTTGTATTTAAATACTTTGAAAAAACCATTTTACACATCTCTGATTATTAGTTTATTATATGTCAACAGTAAAAGATTTGTAATGGTAAAAATATAAAAAGCGGTCAGTAAAGAGGCTACCATGCTGGTCAGTGTTACAAGCGTAGTAGGTAGTTTAAGAAATAATAGGTTCGTTGGCACCAACGCACTGTAGGGCTATTTTCAAAAAACTTGTTTAATATCCTTTAACAATATTATAGACGCTGAAATTAGCTAAATTATACAAAATTACAGTGTATAAAATAATGAGTCAATTTCCTTAATCGCGGATTTAAAATTGACCAAACTGAGGTAATTGTACTGACGGCTGAAGTTTTCTTTCGTACATAATTTATTAAATTAGTAAAAAATACAACATGCAACGTAAATGCGGGCAAATAATTGTAATAAGCACGTTTGAAGTGGAGGTGATTCGTTTTTAGCATTTAAGGTGGACATATTACATAGGAATTTTTAAAAAATATATAGGCGCTCTTACTTTATGGCGTATTAAAAAACAATACGGAAAACTTTAATTAAAACACGGCTATTTAACAAAACTCGGCGGGAGTCTAAAATGGCTAGCGTAAACCAGTTTCAAAATTCTCGTCAATTTGAAAAAGAAGCCACCATAAACTGTATAGTTTCATGGAACTAAAATTAGATTTTTATTATAGTCGTTTGAGAGTAAATTCCAAGACTTCCAAATACAATACAAAATTTACAAATTTTTGTTAATCCTTTCATGATGAGCTAGACTGAAATAATCAGATGTTGTCATAAAAATTTAGTTTATTTTTATCCGTGAAATTGCAGACGATTTCCGGAAATTGTTTCCAAACGAAGACATTCCTGAAATAGCTGACCTGATCTTTCAATTTTTAAGTAGTTTTGGATCAATAAATGTTTGTGAATAATCTATTCACATTTTAATTTTGTAAAAAATAAATATCGCACATGTCTAACTAATAACAAGGAATAACATTTATTTGATTTGTTCTTATTGTCAACATCTGACCATAGGAAATTATTAAAACAAAAACAATGCCAGAAATCACATTGATTGTATCAATTACTTGGATTTAGATTTTTGTTACATTAAATTTTGTTTCTCCATTTAGCAGTATTTTATTATTTTAAAAAACGGCAAATAAATTTCAAGGTGTTGATTTTTTTTTTAAATGTTTAAGTAANCGTATTAAAAAACACATCTACAGAAGAAGCTAAAACTTTTATTTAGACTTATAGAAAACATCACTTCTTATGTTATTAATATTAATATTGTAATTTTTTTCATACATGATTACATTCAATACGTTAAGGCTGCTTATGATTGCTGTCTTTTAGGGGTCGTTATTAACGTAAAATACAGACACAATAATTGATAAAACATAAAATGCGTACATTACAACGACTGCATGACCGTCGCAACGGAATGACGCACGTACAACATATAACCTTCCAAGTCAGCACTAACACACCCAAATGAACGAACTATATCTAACACTCCCCCTTGGCACAATGGGAGGTCAACCCTAACTGATTGACGAGGATCTGGCGTCTTGGTCTGAATAAATCTTTGATTAGGATGTCCGCTATCATGTCTGTCGTCGAAATATGATTGAGGGAAATAACATCCTTACTGAGTGGTTCTCTCACGAAATGGAGCGTATGTCGATATGCTTGCGTCTTGCATGGAATAGAGGATTCCCTACGACCTTTTAAACATTCCAAGTTATCGCAGAATATAGGAACGCTATTTCCAATTTTAATGCCCAGTTCGGTGAGGAATTTCTGAAGGTAAATCGCTCCTTTTGAGATTTCCGAGAGACCCATATATTCGGCACTAAAACTCCTTGAGCTACTAGGCTTACTCGGTCTGAAAAGGTGTACCTACAGGTAATCAACCCTCTGTGTCAACCACTACCCTGGAAAGTACACGTACGTACATTCCCAGAACAAGTGGGCTGTTCCTCCCCACGTTAGATTCCAAAATCTTAAATCTTAACATTTTTGAACACGCCTATAAAAGTCCAAAAAATCACCTAGAAAGCAGACTCACTGTAGAACGTATAAGTGACAACGTGATGTGTTAGTGTTAAAGTTAGCGTTGCTTGTTGTTGGTGATATTGCAAAAAACAGAACTTTAATTAGTATTGTAAGTTATTAATATGTACCCTTCTTTAAACAATTGTAAATTTTAAGTTAGCAACTATTTAGCTTATAGGGTTGTGCTTTTGAACTAACAATGAGAATATCCAAGCAATGACTCATCTAGGAATCGGTCTAGAAACGTGTACCTACAGGTAATCAACCCTTTGTGCCATCCACTACCCTGGAAAGTACACGTACGTACATTCTCAACATAAGTGGGCTGTTCCCCCCTACGTTAGGTTCCTAAATATTGAATCTTAACATTTTTGAAAACGCCTATCAAACTCTAGTATTTTCTATTAGAATGCATTTATAAACAGAACCTTTTAGTAACTCGAACAAGACAGAACTTTCATTTTAGTCATATTTAGTAGTTTAATTTAGTATAAGATTTTGTTATTTGTTTTCGAACTAGTTTAAATAAAGTAAGTTTAAGTGTTGGTGAAAAATTATTTTTTCTATTTTTATGTAAAATAAAAGTAAAAATAACCAAGGGTGCAGTTATTTTAGAATGTTTCTTAAAAAGATGAATTGGATACTGCATGATGTCCAAATTGCCCTCATCATCATCATCATAAGATCGTAAGTCCTAAGACTGGCTGGACACGTGCCTCCACTGTTGCCTATTCTGAGTTAATCTTCGCATTTCCTTAAAACTAGAACAACTGATATCCTTAACTATCTGCGAACAGTAATCTAATCTATGTCTACCTCTACCCCTCCTAACTTTCGTGTCTGCTTCTAATATGTCTCTTACTAGACCTTCGTGCCTGAGAAGGTTGTCCTTCTAACCTATCTCGCCTATTTCTTATTGACTTCAATAGAGTCCTCTGTTCTCCTACTCTTTCTAATACCTCTTCATTTCTAACCTTTATCCACGGTATCCTCATCATTTGCCGGTAACACCACATTTCGAACGCTTCTAACCTTTTCTTTTCCGCCGCGCCCACTGTCCATGTTTCGCACCTGTACAGCGCCGTGCTCCAAACATACACCTTTAACAACCTTTTTCGAATTTCTACCAAATTGCCCTAGCACATGTCAAAAATTTTAAATATCCTAATCTACATATCCGAATATGTGTAATTTGGTTCTAAATGCCACGTGTATTTGTTTTAAACATAACTGTCATAAATATTTTGTTTTTCAGTTTATCTTTACGTAGATACGGTACATCAGTAGCAACTTTGAAAGCATACATTACACTAAATCATAAATACAGAACTTCAATAATAAATTTACTCATAATAACCACGTATTCGTTCGTATTATTTCTTAGTGCCTTTAGATAGCTTGAGTGGCTGCATTCTAGGTATTATTACATTTGCAATTTATGATCAGCTCTCGCAGTAAATTTCATGCTTATAAACAAAGGGAAATAGTAGATTTAAGTATTGTGGGATTTGAAGTAACAATTACTTCTTTCAACCATAATACGTGTAGTACACAATAATGTCTTTTGATCGACAATGGACGTACGATTAATTATTATTAAACCATTTGAAAATAATTTTTAAACGTTTGATGTTGCTAATTAAAACTACATATGGACTGAACAGTGATACAGTGGGGTATTTATAAAATTTATGTTTTGACTGCAAATAATTGAATGTTTTGCTGAAAATCATTATTATATCTTCGAGGAGCTAACGCAAAGTATAAGTGACGATTGAGAGGGAATTTTCGTAGACGATGTAACGAAAAACACCGAGCTGAAAAGCAAACTAAAATTGATAGTCCCAAAAAGTACAATTACTGCCACATGAAAGGAGTCAACACGTTCCCTGCTATTTTAAGGACTGTCTTTTTTGAAACGCCTTGTATATAAACTTAATTTAATCTAACATATAAACAATATATGAGCAAATAAATATTACACTGGCGCTTAATTGCCAGCTGGTTGAATGCGACTTTGCGGGTCGTATTTCTTTACCAGGACCGAAATTGAATTTACCTGTTCTTTCAATTACGTTTTTTTCGAAAACGGTGAACTTTTGGACATACAAAAAGTTACTTAATTTTCTTATATA
>NW_020442454.1:861877-886107 GCF_000699045.2 Agrilus planipennis | reverse complement strand
AATTGGAATTTTTCACACACAAGCCTTGCTATATGAGCTCTCAAAGCATATAAAAATTATACGGCTTAAATGTGAAGTTGGGTGCAAAAGAATACAATTAAATCCTCTGTCGGGAAAAAACGAAATGACTTTCCGAACAACCCTATATTTTCATACAATACTGGTTTATTAATATTGCTTCCGTTTTATTTAAAACTATTTCTGACTCCTCCTTGCTGGATGCTAATATTACTATATCATCTTCAAATCTAAGCATACTAATTTTTTGCCCCTCTATATCTATCCCTACAGTTGTACTGCCTTCAATGATGTTGATCGCGTCTTCGACGTACAGATATAGTAAGTAGCGGTGATAGCGTGTATTCTTGTCTGACTCCCTTCCTAATATACCCTTGAATTTTTTGTCAGTAGAAAATGAATCTATACCCTCCCGGGATGTAGTAACAGATTAATGGAAGGGGGACCGAGGGAGCGGGTTTTTGGTCTAGGTTGGGCTCCTAATTTTGGGTTCCAAACAAGGCCAAAATACGTTCGTTTTAATTTTTTGTAAAATTCTACAATTATATAGAGAAACTTTCTTTTTAAAAAAACAGTTTTAATTTTTCGGATTTCAAAAAAAAAACTGGTTTTAGCCGGTTTTCGAATTTTTACTAAAAAAGAATTATTTNAATAAAATAATTCGAAGTGGTCTGTATTCTGCCGAAACTGCCAGACGCGGATCGCGATTTCGATCTTTTTGGATCTCATCAGCGCGTCGCAGACAGCTCCGACAGAACACAGACCAACCTTTACACATCTAGGTTGGACTTTAATTTCTACTTATACAATTAATGTTTGTCCGTTTTTTTTTGTTGGGTTAATACCAAACTACCTTTTTTAATTTTCATTCGATCAATTTATCTTTAAAAATCATACATGTTCTTTACAACCGCTGTGGTTTTTTGTCAGCAATCGCGTATTATAGTATCTGTCGAAGCTCTATTGCTGGCTACTGGTACAAGATCGTTGATAAAAACAATACCATCAACCATCAATCTTCTTGTTACACGAATGGTCGATTATATCTGATGAGAGCAAGTGCAGATACTACGCACCTATATGTATACAAACGGTATACCTATTTGGTACGTGTGTAATTCAAAATATCCAGCTATTTTCATCTAAACGATTCGTTTTACATGATGGGTAACGTAAAAGAGTATCAGCGTCGGTATTTTAATGGACCGATGGGTATTTAAGAGTTTAATTAATGTTGTAACTTGATAGCCTAAACATTGGTGGGCGGGTCCAATCGTGAACGAGCTTAAAAAAATCATTCTCCCGTAATATGAAATAAAAACCACTTGTTATTAACTGCTACACAAATTACTGTGTACCTGTTTCTTTTATTAGGGCTTATAGAGAAGTATGTAATTATCGCGTTTATTTTGGTATACGAACATGTATAGAAAAAAATTCCCCGTCAAATAAAATGTTCACGCTTGTTTGATATTTAATTGAAAGAAAAAGTAAATTTTACGCTTACATTTAGAAATTATTGAGTCAACAATAAAAACGTGTTGCCAAAATTCCACTTTTTTAATGTCCTTATAATTTCAGTAGTTATAATTTATATCTATTAAACGTATGAAGTTACTATAAAGTTTATATGGTGGATCACATTCTGTCGAAATCTCAAACGTAGATTGTGATTTTGGTCTTCTTGGATCTCATCAGCACGTCGTAGTTATACAGTAAAAGCTCTTTATTCGCGGGCTATATACGTTCCATAAATATGCCGCGAATACAGAAACCGTGGAAATGGAATGGTAATCAGTATGGAATCGTAGGGGATACGTTCTGAGGTTCCAAAATAAAACCAATATGTATCAAAATAAAATCAATGTATTGATAAATTCGCAATTAAAATTAATCGTTTTAACCAGCCTTCGGCAAAAGTTTTAAAAATTTAGTGACTTTTTCTTGTTTTGAATTTTGACATTAGTCATTTTCAATAGAACACGCGCCGTAGAGTAAAAACATGCTTATCAGTTATAGATATCATGTGTTGAGTATTTGGAACAGAGGTTTGAAGTTTTGTAGTAAGATAGATAAAGCTTTGTTCTAAAGCTTGTCGAAGGCTATTTTTTAATTTCTATTGAAAATACGTATCGTACAAGAAGCATCAATTTTAAGCACTTGTAATAGCTTTTAATGGCCATATTATTGAAAACCGAAAACGTACCGAGTTAATGTGAACTTTTGTCTGTTACCATACAAAAAATTACATATTTATCTCGCAGCGGTAAATCACAATGTTTAGAATAGAAACGCATGTTTTCGGGAAAATTCGCAATAGGGACGAGCCGTAAATTTAGTAATGCGACAGACCGATGATGGGCAATGTCGACATCGAAAATTTCATAATTTCAAAGACTATATTTGGAATAGCTGCAGTGCAAGGGAGAGCATGGGAAGAAAGAATGACTGAAAAACTTTTTCCATTTGAACGTAAATCTGGGAAAGATGTATGGAAATCCTTTTATCAATTGATATTTCCGATTCTTTATATATTCTTCTTTTTTTCTAATTTATCAGAAGCAGAACCAATACAGTAAGCTTCTCTTCGTCTTTCTTCTGCGACATCATTTTAATAATTGTTTCTTTAAATTTGAAATAGATACGTTATTATATCGGCTACAATATCGAAGCGCTGCAAAAAATCGCTCTTTAAATCATACGAACTAACAACCGTCCCGCTACTGTACCGCAACGGAAGCGCTACAAAATGCAGCTAGTGTGAAAAAGCTCTTAGCGAGCACGTGACTAGTTCGAGTGGGAGATTTGGTGTCTACGCACTCGGTGGTCGCTCCTCTTTTCTGATTGGTGCACACCCCTGCTAGCAGGGAAGCACAGCATGGGGGTATTATTTATTTACGTAATTGAAAACATTGTTTAAACAAATACATCATTATGTATATAAACCTTTGACGTTTCTGATAGAGAGTCACCTTCCCTTTTAGAGATGTTAGTGACTTATGTATTGGTACATATTCAATAAGTTAAGACGAGACTCCTCCGTAATATCAATTGGATTAACGATTTAAATTGTGCGTAATACATATTCAAGTTTGCGAAAAAATCGACTCGAACAGCGAGAGTGCGACGTTGTTTCTGTTGCAATTTACAATCGCGTTTAATTCGCAATAAAATTTTACAAGTTCATAAACCAAACGGCCGTTCAAGGCTCGGCTCGCATTCGAATTCAACAGAATGATTCCGCGGCTGCGCCGCATAATTCACGACTTTTTATGCACGCAAATTACGATACGACTAACCATTAGTTGTAATAATACAACGTTATGCTGTGAATGAATATCGTTACAGGTTCCATTACAATAAATTAGCAAAATTAAATAGAAATATTTCAGTTACTTTACAGCAACGTGGGCGTTTTTATAGGACTAAATTAATACACACAACGACCCTTACACGGCCGTTCTTATTCAGGCAGTTGATAAACAGAGTCGGCCTGCTAATAAAATTACTGCAAGAATTTCTTCTTTAAAATCAACGTTTAATGCTCTGTTGATTCTAGAAACAGTTTGCGTTAAATTATGTAAGCAACAGCTGTCTCTCTTTTTTTTATTTATATTTGGCGTTGGGTCTAGAGTTTACATTTTCTCTGACGGTAATTGTGCAGTCAATTTTTATTGTATAGATATTGAAAAAAAAATGTGTCTTAAAATAATTCACTCTCTAAAAATTATTTCTTTCGTGTAAAATTTTTATAAAAAAAGGAATTAGTTTTTGTGTTCTGTGTTCGTTGAAACTTTTTTCTTTGTTAAGATTGTTTTTTATTTAATTACAATTTTAAGTAGGTAGATTATTCAATAATTTTTAATCTTATTCGATTGTGTTTGTTTGTAACTATACATTACTTTCATCATCTTATTTTATATTATCGTACCTATTACAACTTTTTTTCACGTTTTTGCCTTTCTTTCTAGCCTGCATTGATGTGCTGTTCATTCGTTTCTTTTTCTTTCCTCTTTCTCATCCATAAAATGCTCCACATCCTCGCTTGTACCTACTCCTGGTTTCGTGATCTGTTACACCCAGCTCTCCTGCTCCCTTCTTTGTGTATTTGCATTTTTCTAGTATGTGTTTCAGTGTTTCTTTCTCTTATTTGCACATCCTACAAAGTTTGTCCTCACCTGTGAGCCAATACTTATTTGCTTTCACCTCAGTTCCTAATCTGAATCTTGCATACATTTCCTGTTCGTTTTTCTTTTTGGGTCCCTCCTTCAGCCATACATCTCTGTTGTTTTCATGGAGATGGGGAGAAATTTATCGACCATCCTTTCTCTTGTATGTATCTTCTTCTTTCTTTCTTCTATTTTTCTGCTGCGGACCCCTTTCTTTTTTCTTTTTTCGCTTTTCCTGTTCCAGTGCTGCCCAAAAAACTTATCCTTCACCTTCAAGCATTTCTTCAGTAGTTCGCGCTTCCTTCTTTCCTGATTTTTTCTTCGTATTTTAGCGTTCTCTTCTTTGTTTTATTTGCTAACTATTCCCTTCCTGTTTCTAATTTCAGCAGGTATTCTGGTGTTGTTCGGTCTAGCTTCAGTACCCATTTTATGTACTTATCTTGAATTCCCTCTATCATTTTATATTCTGTCCATCCCCATATTTCTGCGCTATACATCAGTTAACTTTCCACCAATACTTCAAATATGAACTTTCTTCTTTCCCAGTTTTCTTTAAAATTTCTCTCGGTTATGCCCCACACTTTTCCTACAACTGCCATGGCTTTTTTCTTAAGTTTTTTATTTGTCTTGTTGTCTTGTCTAAGTAGTATATTCTTTCACTTTTTCTAGTTCTTCACCGTTTCGTTTAAATATTATTGTTTTTGTCCTTCCACCGCCTTTTCTGCCTCTCATGATTTTTGATTTATGTGTATTCATCTCCAGACCTATTCTTTCAATGTACTTCCTGAATTTGAACATCATTTCCCTCATTCCTTCTTCGTTGTTTGCCATTAGTACTACATCGTCGGCGTAAGATACTTACCAGACTTTTTCTTTCCCTATGACTATCCCTCCGGTCTGAATTTGTTTAATTGTGCCTTCTAATTCAACGAAGGCTAGATTGAATAAGGCTGTGCTCAGAGGGCAGCCTTGTCTGACCCCATTTTTTGTGTGTATTTCTTCTGTTTCAGATTCTCACTTTAAATTTTGTCCCTTCATACATTTCTTCAATCTTTTCTCTTAACTTTGTAACTATCTGTGCCTTTTTCTTTCATTGCTTTCCATATTTTCTTTCGAAATTTTCTATAAGGAGTTCATTGTAATATATCATTCAGGACGGTTCTCTTGATTCAACGCATTTCAAAATTATATTAGTTATTAGGTTAGAAAAGTTATACATACTTTTAGTTGTGAATATTAAGTCTCGACCCTTTGATAAATAAAATAGTAAAAAAATGGTGTAAAACTTCTTAAAGGAAAAGTTACCAACTAGGTGTATAATATTAAGTTGGCGTACAGCAGAAGCTAGGATAAGTACTATATTTACACCGATTGTCCTGTTTCAACAATCTGAATGTTTGTGGAGACCTATCTTATTAGAAAGCTCCAGGATGTCATAAGCTTCCATTGTTCCGCCCTTTTATTTATTATTTTTGTTGAATTTTAACAATTTAACAAGTTTTGTGGAAGGGTATCCCTGAAACATTAAATTACTGATTGATTGACTGACCAACTGACTGATTGACTGCCTTATCCAGAGGTCTACTTATATTGTCATCGAATTACTGTAGAATAGCCCTAATATTATATTTTTAGAAAACTTTTCGAAATCTTTTTTTGACGCGGTCATTTATGTATGAATGCGAATGATTTATCACCTCAAGGCTCTTGCCATTTTTGCCTTCGGCATTTTTAATAGGCCGCGGCGCTACACAGCCGAGCTATAGCTAAAAGAGCCTTCGCCAGTGGATATATTGATCTCATCACATACAACATGCTTCTAGGTATGTAGTATTGAACAGCCAGTTTGCTAGTAAGATAGAAATACCAGAAAATAGTTATAAAATTGTAAAACTGGTTGTCAAAGGTTTAGAGGAAGAAACAATCCTGAGCCTGATATTAAAAAGCCATAGGGGACCATAAGCATAATGAATCGGCCCCAGAGGCATATCTGAATCATCTTTTCATGATATGTTGGAGTTGGTAGATACTAATGAGATATGTTGATTCTGCAAGTTTGACACCTTTATCTATTTAGGTTTTTAAATAAATCGAAAAAACAAAAATCAGTGAATAATTTCTATTTGAAATGGCTAACCTAACTAAAACTTTCCTGCTTAAGTTAGCTAAAGTTAAGTTAGGGCTGAGTTGGGTTAGGTCATCTCAGGTAATTTTCCAATTTTCGATTAATTACACATTACCTACATTAAATCGGCAAGTCTGTCGCTTATTTCATGAATTAGGTAAAATTTTGCAGAACACACAAAGGAAGTCAAAAGAGGGTTAGACGTTAGAGCGCACATATGTAGTTTAGAAAAACGCAGTTTCAAAACTCTATCTAACAATAATTAAAATATGTAATTAGCGCTAAAAAGTTTTGACATACCTAACTTTTTACTATAAATTTCTAAACGTTGGCATCAATAACAAAGTAATTAATGAGTTACTTTAATTTGTGTTAACTTTTTTAAATTTCTGTTTCGAATTTTCAATCGTCGTCCCACAGATCAATATAAAATATGCATTAATGATGTAAAATATTGATGAACATTGTTATCAATGATTTCCATTTCATGGAGTTCTGATTTCTAAAAGATACTTAATATACTTATGCTATTAGAAATAGGTACATATTTGAACTTGATAATTACCGAAGCTATTTTTANTTGTTTCTCCATTTAGCAGTATTTTATTATTTTAAAAAACGGCAAATAAATTTCAAGGTGTTGATTTTTTTTTTAAATGTTTAAGTAACAAAAATTGCCATTACCGCCAGATCAAGAAATAAATAATCAGTGACCCGTTAGTGATTTTTAAATCGTCAGTTTTGTCCAATTGTTAAAAAGGCTGGAAGGCTTACTTTAAATTAATTTTTATTATTACTTCTTGTTACTAAATTGTTATATTAATTTTCAGGAAGAGGTCGCAAAAACACAATAAATGTTTAATTTTTCTGCAGGTCTGTAAGCAGAAGAAATTTTTTGACTCGGGTTTGTTATGGACCATCAAATTTTAAAAATAAAGCAGTGCTGTCGTGGGACACCCGGTAAGAACGAAATTTCTGAAGTTATTCGATAAATATCTGTCTTCAAGAATCAGTGAGTATACGTAAAGGGACAGAGACACAGTTTAACGCTTTTGTGGCACGTACGATTTTTGCTGGTCACATCCCTGCCGCTGCAATCAGAACCGCCCTTCAGAATTGGCTGGACTCTGAGAAGATTGGGATATCATTTAGCTTTAAAATAAAAAACAATACAATATTTGACCATTTTGTTTAAGCCAGGTATAGACATAGCAATTTTGTAAGATAAGTTATTTAAAATATGAATGTAAGTTATGTACTCTTTGATAATTTCAGATAATTTTTATGCTTTCAAACTAACCATGGGAAAATCCAAACATTAACTCATCTAAGAATCAGTCTGAAAACGTGTACCCTCTGTGTTATCCACTATCATGAAAAGTGCCTGACATAAAAATGTTCAGTCTGAAAGCGAGACTCTTGTCTCCGTCTCTCATCGAGTCTCTCTTGTGTCGCTGAAAGAGACTGTCGAGAGACTGTCAAAAAAACTGTTTAGCTTAAACGAGAGACTCGAATCTCTGAACGAGAGACTCGCATCTCTCAATAAGTGGTGTCTCGATAGACATGGTAAAAAATTTTCTATGTTCAACATATTTCAGAGATCCCAGTATTTCTACGAGAGACTCGAGTCTCTCAATTTTTCAGTTATATTCATTCAGTCTCTCTGTGAGAGACTCGAATCTCTGAATTAACAATTTTATCGTTTGAGTCTCTCATACATAAACTGTGAGAGATCCATAAAAACACCTAGGCAATAACCGAGAGACTGTGAAAGACAGTGAGAGACGCTCTCAGAGACGCTGAAAGACTCTGAGAGACTGGAGAGAGACTGAAAATTTTTGTCTAGGGTGCACCTGCACATCCTCAAGATAGGTGGGCTGTTCTTCCCCACGTTAGATTCCAAAATCTTGAATAATAACATTTTTGAACACGCCCATCAAACTCTAGTATTTTCTTTTAGAATAAATTTTTAGACAGAACCTTTTCGTAACTACAACAAATCGGAACAATATTTAACACATTGAACAAATTAGAACCTTTTCTGAACTTTCATTTTAGTCATATTTAGTAGTTTAATTTAGTATAAGATTTTGTTATTTGTTTTCGAACTAGTTTAAATAAAGTAAGTTTAAGTGTTGGTGAAAAATTATTTTTTCTATTTTTATGTAAAATAAAAGTAAAAATAACCAAGGGTGCAGTTATTTTAGAATGTTTCTTAAAAAGATGAATTGGATACTGCATGATGTCCAAATTGCCCTCATCATCATCATCATAAGATCGTAAGTCCTAAGACTGGCTGGACACGTGCCTCCACTGTTGCCTATTCTGAGTTAATCTTCGCATTTCCTTAAAACTAGAACAACTGATATCCTTAACTATCTGCGAACAGTAATCTAATCTATGTCTACCTCTACCCCTCCTAACTTTCGTGTCTGCTTCTAATATGTCTCTTACTAGACCTTCGTGCCTGAGAAGGTTGTCCTTCTAACCTATCTCGCCTATTTCTTATTGACTTCAATAGAGTCCTCTGTTCTCCTACTCTTTCTAATACCTCTTCATTTCTAACCTTTATCCACGGTATCCTCATCATTTGCCGGTAACACCACATTTCGAACGCTTCTAACCTTTTCTTTTCCGCCGCGCCCACTGTCCATGTTTCGCACCTGTACAGCGCCGTGCTCCAAACATACACCTTTAACAACCTTTTTCGAATTTCTACCAAATTGCCCTAGCACATGTCAAAAATTTTAAATATCCTAATCTACATATCCGAATATGTGTAATTTGGTTCTAAATGCCACGTGTATTTGTTTTAAACATAACTGTCATAAATATTTTGTTTTTCAGTTTATCTTTACGTAGATACGGTACATCAGTAGCAACTTTGAAAGCATACATTACACTAAATCATAAATACAGAACTTCAATAATAAATTTACTCATAATAACCACGTATTCGTTCGTATTATTTCTTAGTGCCTTTAGATAGCTTGAGTGGCTGCATTCTAGGTATTATTACATTTGCAATTTATGATCAGCTCTCGCAGTAAATTTCATGCTTATAAACAAAGGGAAATAGTAGATTTAAGTATTGTGGGATTTGAAGTAACAATTACTTCTTTCAACCATAATACGTGTAGTACACAATAATGTCTTTTGATCGACAATGGACGTACGATTAATTATTATTAAACCATTTGAAAATAATTTTTAAACGTTTGATGTTGCTAATTAAAACTACATATGGACTGAACAGTGATACAGTGGGGTATTTATAAAATTTATGTTTTGACTGCAAATAATTGAATGTTTTGCTGAAAATCATTATTATATCTTCGAGGAGCTAACGCAAAGTATAAGTGACGATTGAGAGGGAATTTTCGTAGACGATGTAACGAAAAACACCGAGCTGAAAAGCAAACTAAAATTGATAGTCCCAAAAAGTACAATTACTGCCACATGAAAGGAGTCAACACGTTCCCTGCTATTTTAAGGACTGTCTTTTTTGAAACGCCTTGTATATAAACTTAATTTAATCTAACATATAAACAATATATGAGCAAATAAATATTACACTGGCGCTTAATTGCCAGCTGGTTGAATGCGACTTTGCGGGTCGTATTTCTTTACCAGGACCGAAATTGAATTTACCTGTTCTTTCAATTACGTTTTTTTCGAAAACGGTGAACTTTTGGACCTGCAAACATTTACTTAATTTTCTTATTTTATAGTGTCTTATCATCTCCTGCAAGGTTGCTAAGAATTTCAGAAACACCTTGTACCTACAGTAAAATTTAACAAATAATATTATAATTCGCAAAATGGAAAATGTGTAACATATATAAGTAGATATACGCACGTCCGTACAANAGGCATGAAGGTCTAGTCAGAGACATATTAGAGGCAGAAACAGGAGTTAAGAGGGGTAGAGGTAGACCTAGATTAGATTACTGTTCGTAAATAGTTAAGGATGTGGGCTGTTCTAGTTTTAGGGAAATGCGAAGATTAGCTCAGGATAGGAAAGAGTGGAGGTGCGTATCTAACCTGTGTTAGGATTGACGACCTTATGATCATGATGATGAGTGCTTTTTTTTTTTTTAAGTGCTCCGAACTTATTTCTGTTACACCCTGTACTTAATGGATAATTATAAAGTATTAAATTAGTGAATATTTTTGATAGAATCTTGTTTTACGTTGAGAATATAGTTTACCGTATACCAATTTTTTTTAATAGATTTCGACTACTTTTTATAACCATGCGAGTAAATTTTAATACTCACAGCGCAAAAAATTCGGACAATGGCCTACTTCAGTTAAATGCATAATTATCACAGTCGGACTCTGAAACAGTTGTAACGTTGTGTGTTAAATTTTATTAACTCATCCAAAGTATGGTTACATGTATACACAAACGGTAATAAAGCAAACAAGGCGCTAGAGTTGGTATTGTTAAGTTGAATGCGTGGTGGTTTATACGATTCGGATCCTGGGGCGAGGCATAAATCAGAAACGACCAGTGTGTGTAAACAATTCGCCACCGGATGATTTAATGCTTATGCCACCGATATTTGATTTACAGCCGTGTGAGGCAGTACGCTGCCAGTTACTCTCTTGTTAAACTTCTTTTACATTGTTAATGTTTATCTTTTATGTATACACAAGCGCGAGCCTCTGAACAGGAAACGATATTTGTTTACGTATTATTACTTCTTGTTACATAAGCGTAATACCTATATATCTTAATGCATCGGCCGTTTCATGAAACGTCGCTAATCACTTAAACTAATGACGAACCTTACATGGATTTAATCTGGATGTAATCTATATTAAAACTGAAAAGAGATAATGTCTGCTGGGTAGCATGTCTGTAGGTTTTTGTAAGTTTGGATGTAGGAGGTAATCTTCGAAATTACTCATCCGCGTTGAAAATTTTTTTCAGCAATATTTAGAATAGGCTATATATTATTCCGTTAAAGTAATAGAGGTCTATGTGGACATCAATTTTGCAACGTAAGTGGATGAAAAAATGCCGTGTTAACTGTAAGGGATATAGTAATGTTTTCTATAGAAACGTTATAGAGCTTGAAAAGGCCTTAAAAAGAGGTCGCAATGAGATAAGTTTTAATTATATTGTTATACATGGTGTTTCTGAAATAATTAGAAAACCAGCCAGCCTTTGTTCTTTTAATGTTGAAGGCTTTTATGTATGCAGTTAGTCGAAATTATTGGCAGTAAATCAGTGTGTTAGTGTTATAGGTCAGTGCAGAATAGTATTATTGCATTGACCAGTGTGTAAATTGTAGCCGAACAGTTTCCCAGAGGATATTAATTTACCTATAAATGTTTCATCATAATCATAATTATCATCATAAGGTCATCAGTCCTAAGACTGGTTGGACAAGTACCTCCACTTTTTCCTATCCTGAGCTAAATTATGAATGTTTACGTAACGATAATTTTTTCTTTCTATTGTGTTTATAATACCATGCTGAGGTGTACTTTAAATAGTACCTAGTGCAGTACTATCAGCTTTGAACAAAGTATATATTTAATTAATTTTTATCGTAATGATTGTCTAAACAATATATTATGTATACTAGCGTAGTGGTAAGCTCTTGATATTTAAGTTTACTCGTTCCCCAACTGTCATTGTTTACATTATCCGTCGATGTAGCTGCATAGTTCCCAGTATTTTACCAATTCATGCCCAGGATCGGCTTTGGATTGTAACTTTTTCTGTTCTTTTTACAAATTTTGTTGTCCTTCAACCACGCTCCTTAGTTCACCATGCGATTCCTTATTGAATCTATTTAACACCCTCCAAAGCTTGCTACTTTTCTCAGAAACACCCTGTATAATAGAAAGTAGACAGTAGTAGTGTGATGAAACTCAAGGTTCAATACCTCTTAGACATATAAATATAGGTGACAAGAAATGTTTCAATTAAAACTTAAAGAAACTTTTGTTCATGTGTTGTGCCAATCTCTTAATTTACTTACTATTAATTAACGAACACCATCGTTGTTCTAATAAAGAGTTATCTACCAATGTGAATGAAACTCAATATTTTCCTAAATAGTAAAAATAAATAAATGTCAATATTTACTCATCCTAGATGGAATGTGATGGTGGATGAGGAACCCTAATGGAGTGTCATACACTTTGGGTTTACGTTAGGCTATAACAAGAGGGGATGCATTGATTGACTTGTGTAAAGTGCTATGCCCTATAGATTTAGGTTGTTATTGTGAGAGAAGAACACTTGATTAGCTTGTATGAAGTGTTATGCACTAACGGATTGGTTTTCCTTATTTACTTGTATTCTTGTATGAAGTACTATGGACTATGGGCTTAAGTTAAGGTGAGAGAGACTTCCCTGCTTGGTTTTTGTAAAATGCTATGCATCAGGGGTTAAGTGTTATACACTAAGCGTCAGCTGTAGGTTATGCTATTATGTTGGAAAAGGTTTCCCCGATTGAAATGTGTAAATTGCCAAGCATCATGGGTTTAGTTTAGGTTATGGTGAGAGCGGTTTCTTGATTAGCATATGAAAAGTGTTGTGTACTATGAAATTAAGTTAAGTTATGGTAAGAGAGGGTTTCCTGATAGGCATAAGTGTGTTGACTGGTGTGAATTAAGGGTTTAGATTATGTTATGGTGGAAAATATTTCTTTGATTGATGTGTGTGAAATGACATGCACCACGGATTTAGTTTAGGTTAGGTTATGGTAAGATACAGTACTATACATTATCGATGATCAACAAAGGAACCCGTCCGTTCAGATTTGGGTCCATTTAATTAGTGTGCAATTAATAAATAATTTTGTCGGTAGACCATGGGCGTAGCTAGAGATTTTACCTAGGTGAGGCAATAGCTGTAATTTATTAAATAACTATTATTCTTCTATTAAGTCTTACGAAGTAGGCATTATTTTTCTATTAAAACGTATCGCGAATTTTGTGTTTCTTTCAAAAATTATTTATTTATTCATGAATATCTATTATGTTCCCTTCAAAGTAATCCCCACCAGATATTATAGACTTGTGCCAACGTTTTTTCCAATCCTGGAAAGCACTTCCAAAATAATTTTTTGTGGTATTATTCAGTTCTTCTTTCGATACCGCTTTCATCTCTTCAATCGTAGCGTAGCGCCGTCCTTTCATTGACCTCTTCAATTTCGGGAACAAGCAAAAGTCACAGGAGGCTAGATCTGAGGAATACGGGGGCTTCGGCAGTATTAGTATGTTGTTTTTGGCCAAAAATTCGCCCACAAGCAACGGTGTGTGAGAAGGGGCGTTATCATTGTGCATAAGCCAATTTTTGTCTTTCCACAAATCCCGGCATTTCTGACGGATTGCTTCGCGCAATTTCCGCATAACTTGCAGGTGATATTCCTCATTGACCGTTCTCATTATGAACTTCGTAATTGAAGCAAACTGTAATCAAAATTTTCACATTCGACCTATCTTGGCAAACTGTTCGGTCTTGGTTCGTGCGGCAGCTTTCATTGGGATGATTAAGTATTGGTTTCCACATTATAACCACCGTCACCGTATTGATCGTCTGGAGCAAATTTAGGTCGTCGCGGATAGACTGCAACAGCTCCTTAGCAATGTTAATGTGATGCTGTTTTTGATCGAAATTGAGCAACTTTTCGCGACGAACCGTCTCATGCTCAAATCATTGGTAAAAATTGAACGACAGGAACCAATCGATATGTTTAGCTTCTCAGCAACTTCTCTAACGGTGATTCGACGATTGGCTAATACTATTTTCTTCGCTTCTTCAATGTTTTCGTCTGTTGTTCACATGTTCGGGAGTTCGGCACACTATTCGTCGTTCTCTGAGAACATTTTGTACCACCGATAAACGTTGCTTCGGTCCAATGCATCCGAGCACTTAATTTTGAAATTATTGATCCATATCTTGGAAAAATCGAAGACAAGTCAAAACACGTGTAAGCAAAGCAGCTGTCAAAAATTGACTGAACTTTAAACATGACCGAACTTTATGGTATAAGTGAGAGACATGACTACCAATATAACACAAAATCGAAAATCGAATATACGTGCGGAAATTCAAAATTCGCGATACTTTTTGAACAGATCTTGTATATTGTAATAATTTCGGAGTAATTCGGTCGAAATTGCTAATCATCCACGAAATTTTATTATATGCGTGTCTGGCAATATCTTGCTTTTCTTTATTTATAGTTAAATTCAATGCCGGATTAGCCACGAAGCAAGAGTAGCAAATGCTTCGGGCCCCGAGCATTTGGGGGCTCCGCGCACCAACTTTTTCTGACCATAAAAAAGTATTATTTTATATATTAGTTTTAGTCACAACTCACAATTACTAAGAATAAAATATTTGCAATCAAAATGATCAACTATAATTTTATTTTTCTATCTGCTGGTCATACCAAAAATAATGTTTCGCACCGCACTACACGAAAGTTGGCAATACTGCTAAACAAAACGGGGAATTCCCTGATCTCTTCCACCAGAAGAAATTTTGAAAAAATCTGCAACCATAGTAAGTGCTTACGTAGATGAATCGGAGGACTGTCTGGGCGACGAATTAGTGCAGTTCGCTGCAATGCTCAATTGTGATGTGGTTAGTATTATTGACAGCAGGAATCATGAAGCTCTGGAAATACAGGTTTACAAGCGGTTGTTCCCCGAATGTTGAAATTGCTCTGCGCATTTATTTGTCTCTCATGATCACCAACTGCAGTGGTGAACGATCTTTCTCAGCATTAAAACGTGTTAAAAATGAATTGAGGAACACGATGAGCCAACAACATATTAATCATCTCACTTTAATGAAAATTGAACACGAATTACTCCGAGAAGTCGATATCAAATTATAAATTTGCCCAAATTAAATCAAGAAAAGTTTGTAACAGTTTTGTTTTATTTAATACCATAAACTCGATGTACCTAACCTAAAACAGTCTAAGGGCCCTTCGATAGAATTTGCTACAGGCCCCGCGCTGGCTTTATCCGGCACTGGTTAAATTTTAAACTTAGCACATCTAATAAAATAATTTGAAGTGGTCTGTATTCTGTCGAAACTGCCAGACGCGGATCGCGATTTCGATCTTTGTAGATCTAATCAGCGCGTCGCAGACAGCTCCGACAGAACACAGACCAACCTTTACCTGCTGTCTTAACAGCGCGTTTTAGAAAATACCACAAATGGCGCGGTAAACGCCATCTGTAGTACNCTGCAGTGCAAGGGAGAGCATGGGAAGAAAGAATGACTGAAAAACTTTTTCCATTTGAACGTAAATCTGGGAAAGATGTATGGAAATCCTTTTATCAATTGATATTTCCGATTCTTTATATATTCTTCTTTTTTTCTAATTTATCAGAAGCAGAACCAATACAGTAAGCTTCTCTTCGTCTTTCTTCTGCGACATCATTTTAATAATTGTTTCTTTAAATTTGAAATAGATACGTTATTATATCGGCTACAATATCGAAGCGCTGCAAAAAATCGCTCTTTAAATCATACGAACTAACAACCGTCCCGCTACTGTACCGCAACGGAAGCGCTACAAAATGCAGCTAGTGTGAAAAAGCTCTTAGCGAGCACGTGACTAGTTCGAGTGGGAGATTTGGTGTCTACGCACTCGGTGGTCGCTCCTCTTTTCTGATTGGTGCACACCCCTGCTAGCAGGGAAGCACAGCATGGGGGTATTATTTATTTACGTAATTGAAAACATTGTTTAAACAAATACATCATTATGTATATAAACCTTTGACGTTTCTGATAGAGAGTCACCTTCCCTTTTAGAGATGTTAGTGACTTATGTATTGGTACATATTCAATAAGTTAAGACGAGACTCCTCCGTAATATCAATTGGATTAACGATTTAAATTGTGCGTAATACATATTCAAGTTTGCGAAAAAATCGACTCGAACAGCGAGAGTGCGACGTTGTTTCTGTTGCAATTTACAATCGCGTTTAATTCGCAATAAAATTTTACAAGTTCATAAACCAAACGGCCGTTCAAGGCTCGGCTCGCATTCGAATTCAACAGAATGATTCCGCGGCTGCGCCGCATAATTCACGACTTTTTATGCACGCAAATTACGATACGACTAACCATTAGTTGTAATAATACAACGTTATGCTGTGAATGAATATCGTTACAGGTTCCATTACAATAAATTAGCAAAATTAAATAGAAATATTTCAGTTACTTTACAGCAACGTGGGCGTTTTTATAGGACTAAATTAATACACATAACGACCCTTACACGGCCGTTCTTATTCAGGCAGTTGATAAACAGAGTCGGCCTGCTAATAAAATTACTGCAAGAATTTCTTCTTTAAAATCAACGTTTAATGCTCTGTTGATTCTAGAAACAGTTTGCGTTAAATTATGTAAGCAACAGCTGTCTCTCTTTTTTTTATTTATATTTGGCGTTGGGTCTAGAGTTTACATTTTCTCTGACGGTAATTGTGCAGTCAATTTTTATTGTATAGATATTGAAAAAAAAATGTGTCTTAAAATAATTCACTCTCTAAAAATTATTTCTTTCGTGTAAAATTTTTATAAAAAAAGGAATTAGTTTTTGTGTTCTGTGTTCGTTGAAACTTTTTTCTTTGTTAAGATTGTTTTTTATTTAATTACAATTTTAAGTAGGTAGATTATTCAATAATTTTTAATCTTATTCGATTGTGTTTGTTTGTAACTATACATTACTTTCATCATCTTATTTTATATTATCGTACCTATTACAACTTTTTTTCACGTTTTTGCCTTTCTTTCTAGCCTGCATTGATGTGCTGTTCATTCGTTTCTTTTTCTTTCCTCTTTCTCATCCATAAAATGCTCCACATCCTCGCTTGTACCTACTCCTGGTTTCGTGATCTGTTACACCCAGCTCTCCTGCTCCCTTCTTTGTGTATTTGCATTTTTCTAGTATGTGTTTCAGTGTTTCTTTCTCTTATTTGCACATCCTACAAAGTTTGTCCTCACCTGTGAGCCAATACTTATTTGCTTTCACCTCAGTTCCTAATCTGAATCTTGCATACATTTCCTGTTCGTTTTTCTTTTTGGGTCCCTCCTTCAGCCATACATCTCTGTTGTTTTCATGGAGATGGGGAGAAATTTATCGACCATCCTTTCTCTTGTATGTATCTTCTTCTTTCTTTCTTCTATTTTTCTGCTGCGGACCCCTTTCTTTTTTCTTTTTTCGCTTTTCCTGTTCCAGTGCTGCCCAAAAAACTTATCCTTCACCTTCAAGCATTTCTTCAGTAGTTCGCGCTTCCTTCTTTCCTGATTTTTTCTTCGTATTTTAGCGTTCTCTTCTTTGTTTTATTTGCTAACTATTCCCTTCCTGTTTCTAATTTCAGCAGGTATTCTGGTGTTGTTCGGTCTAGCTTCAGTACCCATTTTATGTACTTATCTTGAATTCCCTCTATCATTTTATATTCTGTCCATCCCCATATTTCTGCGCTATACATCAGTTAACTTTCCACCAATACTTCAAATATGAACTTTCTTCTTTCCCAGTTTTCTTTAAAATTTCTCTCGGTTATGCCCCACACTTTTCCTACAACTGCCATGGCTTTTTTCTTAAGTTTTTTATTTGTCTTGTTGTCTTGTCTAAGTAGTATATTCTTTCACTTTTTCTAGTTCTTCACCGTTTCGTTTAAATATTATTGTTTTTGTCCTTCCACCGCCTTTTCTGCCTCTCATGATTTTTGATTTATGTGTATTCATCTCCAGACCTATTCTTTCAATGTACTTCCTGAATTTGAACATCATTTCCCTCATTCCTTCTTCGTTGTTTGCCATTAGTACTACATCGTCGGCGTAAGATACTTACCAGACTTTTTCTTTCCCTATGACTATCCCTCCGGTCTGAATTTGTTTAATTGTGCCTTCTAATTCAACGAAGGCTAGATTGAATAAGGCTGTGCTCAGAGGGCAGCCTTGTCTGACCCCATTTTTTGTGTGTATTTCTTCTGTTTCAGATTCTCACTTTAAATTTTGTCCCTTCATACATTTCTTCAATCTTTTCTCTTAACTTTGTAACTATCTGTGCCTTTTTCTTTCATTGCTTTCCATATTTTCTTTCGAAATTTTCTATAAGGAGTTCATTGTAATATATCATTCAGGACGGTTCTCTTGATTCAACGCATTTCAAAATTATATTAGTTATTAGGTTAGAAAAGTTATACATACTTTTAGTTGTGAATATTAAGTCTCGACCCTTTGATAAATAAAATAGTAAAAAAATGGTGTAAAACTTCTTAAAGGAAAAGTTACCAACTAGGTGTATAATATTAAGTTGGCGTACAGCAGAAGCTAGGATAAGTACTATATTTACACCGATTGTCCTGTTTCAACAATCTGAATGTTTGTGGAGACCTATCTTATTAGAAAGCTCCAGGATGTCATAAGCTTCCATTGTTCCGCCCTTTTATTTATTATTTTTGTTGAATTTTAACAATTTAACAAGTTTTGTGGAAGGGTATCCCTGAAACATTAAATTACTGATTGATTGACTGACCAACTGACTGATTGACTGCCTTATCCAGAGGTCTACTTATATTGTCATCGAATTACTGTAGAATAGCCCTAATATTATATTTTTAGAAAACTTTTCGAAATCTTTTTTTGACGCGGTCATTTATGTATGAATGCGAATGATTTATCACCTCAAGGCTCTTGCCATTTTTGCCTTCGGCATTTTTAATAGGCCGCGGCGCTACACAGCCGAGCTATAGCTAAAAGAGCCTTCGCCAGTGGATATATTGATCTCATCACATACAACATGCTTCTAGGTATGTAGTATTGAACAGCCAGTTTGCTAGTAAGATAGAAATACCAGAAAATAGTTATAAAATTGTAAAACTGGTTGTCAAAGGTTTAGAGGAAGAAACAATCCTGAGCCTGATATTAAAAAGCCATAGGGGACCATAAGCATAATGAATCGGCCCCAGAGGCATATCTGAATCATCTTTTCATGATATGTTGGAGTTGGTAGATACTAATGAGATATGTTGATTCTGCAAGTTTGACACCTTTATCTATTTAGGTTTTTAAATAAATCGAAAAAACAAAAATCAGTGAATAATTTCTATTTGAAATGGCTAACCTAACTAAAACTTTCCTGCTTAAGTTAGCTAAAGTTAAGTTAGGGCTGAGTTGGGTTAGGTCATCTCAGGTAATTTTCCAATTTTCGATTAATTACACATTACCTACATTAAATCGGCAAGTCTGTCGCTTATTTCATGAATTAGGTAAAATTTTGCAGAACACACAAAGGAAGTCAAAAGAGGGTTAGACGTTAGAGCGCACATATGTAGTTTAGAAAAACGCAGTTTCAAAACTCTATCTAACAATAATTAAAATATGTAATTAGCGCTAAAAAGTTTTGACATACCTAACTTTTTACTATAAATTTCTAAACGTTGGCATCAATAACAAAGTAATTAATGAGTTACTTTAATTTGTGTTAACTTTTTTAAATTTCTGTTTCGAATTTTCAATCGTCGTCCCACAGATCAATATAAAATATGCATTAATGATGTAAAATATTGATGAACATTGTTATCAATGATTTCCATTTCATGGAGTTCTGATTTCTAAAAGATACTTAATATACTTATGCTATTAGAAATAGGTACATATTTGAACTTGATAATTACCGAAGCTATTTTTATGGTTTTTGGTAGTGTTTAAAATTGTTGTTTTTTTTGTCAAAGGAGTAGTTTTATTAGTATTACTGATTTTTATTACATCCATTGATTTTTAAGTGGACATTCTATTTGCATAAGGTATAATAATCACAGCAAGCTCTTTAATAAAATGCATATAGAATTAATAATCAAAAAATATTTATTGAGCTGTTTTGTCGTAGTAAACAAAAGTCGGAAAATTAATATTTTGGATAGTGTTAAAATATAGGTATGCATATTTATTAATGATAAAACTAGCAAGAAATATTATGAAGCATCCAATAAACAATACTTGAACAATCGCTTTGTAAAATCACTATTAGAATGACATTAATATTTTTTTCTAATTTTATTATTTAATTAAACTATGTATGTACAACTATAATAATTTTTTAAATGATATATAATTATATTTGTATATATCTGTCGGATTTCGTATATATAAGTATAGTTGACGAAACATAGCATAAATAATATATCGTTTTTAACCGTGGTCAACAGAGTATTGGAGGGGGAAATGTAAAAATGAGGGTAAGCTTTTCTCACTTCCACAAGTAAGTGCTGATGAAAATACGTATTGCATTGACTGTATCATCATCATAAAGTCGTCAGTCCTAAGACTGGTTGGATACGCACCTCCGCTCTTTCCTATCCTGAGCTAATCTTCGCATTTCCCTAAAACTAGAACAATCCACATCTTTCGTTTTGTTTAGACTTAGTATATCTTAGTATATCTGTAGCTGCTGACTTTAGGCACGTTTTAATGCAGTTCCATTCTGTCTCTATGTCCCCGTTATTCGTTTCTCCCGCCGCCTTTAGTATTTCGTCTGTCCTTTTACCTAGCCTATCACGCGTTTCGTTACATTTTAGCTTTTCTAAGTCGAGACGTCTCCTACCTTCCCTCTTTTTCATAATTTTGTTATGATCGTTATCTATATCTGCTCCTGGATAACTCCTACAGTCCTTCACTTGATTTTTAAATCTTTGCCTAACAAGTATGTAATCTAACTGATATCTCCCTAAATCACCTGGCATCTTTCACGTATAGCGCCTCCTAACGTGATGGTTGAATAAAGTATTCGCGACGGTTAAGTTATGTTTATCGTAAAATTCTATCAGCCTATCTCCCCTATCATTTCTATTGCCTAATCCAAAAGAACCTGCTATTGCACCCACTTTAGCTTTACCTATCTGCGTTGAAGTCTCCTAAACTATAAGGTCTTACTGCCCTTTTACTAAACTTAACACGTCTTCTATATCTGCATACACCACTTCTACGTCTTCATCCCTGTAAGATGATGTAGGCGCGTAGATCTGCACTAATACCGTTTTTATCGGTTTCGGGTTTAATTTAACCATAACTATCCTATCGCTTTTATGTAAATAACATTCTATACTCTGCCCTATTTTCCTAAGCATTAAAATTCTTACCCCCGAATTACTTTCTACCGATACTGTATGCATTATTCTAAAGTCTCGACTCCAGAAGTTTCCAGCTTCGGGCGAACGGACTTCACTAAACCTACTATATCTAATTCTAATCTATTCATCTCTACTTTTAAATTTTCCAATTTCTTTACTGGCCTCATTGTCTTAAAGTTCCACGCTCCGACTCGTGAAATATTGTACCTACCCCTATTGCACTTATTGGTGACATCTCCCGAGGTAGTCCCCGCCCGGACATCCGAAGGGGGGAACAGTTTACGTCCGGAGTGCTTTACCCCAAAGGACGCCATTATTTTAGTTTGATATACTTGGAATATCATGGTGGTGGTGGTTTCCCGTTGCCTTCTACATCGTAATATTGTGCATCAGAGTGTCATACCGATCCTCTTGGTATCTGTCACCCTGAGTACCGAAAGAGCTGCTACCCTCTTTCAGGGACTTGTCTTAGTCTGGTTTCTCTTTAAGAACCTATGGTCCGGCTGCCTAAATCATCGAAACTCGCCCTCTAGTTTGTACAAAAGTGTCGTCAAGGTTCAAGTCCCGTCGGATCAGCATTGACTTAATGAATCATTTTCCATTCAAACTGATTGAAACACTATCTTGCTTTGATTAATTGGTTCAGTTTTTAATTACACGTCCAAACTTGTAGCTATAGTATTGAATTTCCTTTAAGGGAGTTTGTTGATATTCCTATCTCCACTGTAACTGTCAGTAATATACTTACATTGCTTTTTTCCTTGTATATTGTGAAATAGTTCCCTATTAGAGTAACCAAAGAGACTCATCGTTCGAAGTGAATCCTCTCAGTTTCGTATTTCTATTAGTTTACATAGCGGAATAAATAATAATTAGAGGAGTCGAATCCAAGATCAAGAAGAAGCAAATAATGCAGGATGGTGAGGCGGTTTGCCGTGTTTATTCACCCTGTGATGGTTCCTGCTATTTTATACGTTCCCCAGTTATATAAAAAGGTAGGCTAATAATATCATTATTATATTATTAAATCATTTATTAATTATAGTTAACCTATTGTTTGAGTAAATAAATTGTCTTTATAAGATATAACAATTGGTTACCTTCTCAGACATGAACGGCTAGTTAACATAGAGACATATTAGAAGCACAGACAGCAGTTAAGAGAGGCAGAGGCAGTTTAGATTACTATTTGCAAAGAATTAAAGTTGCAGGCTGATCTAGTTTTCTAGAAAAGCGAATATTGGTTTAAATCTGGAAGAAGGGGAGGTGCGGGTCCAACCAATTTTCGGGCTGAAGATCTTATGATCACGTCCTTTAACATTTGTTATGTTACATGATCATATAAATATCAAGAGTTATTTAAAAATGAAAATGCCAGTCAACAAAAAAAAATACGTGTAATTTTACAACACGCTACTGAAGTGAAACTTCTTCAAACACACAAACATACCGGGATAGGGGTTAAGGAATTGGCTTAATAGTGTTATTTGTACACTATGCTTCGCACGGGTGCAATCCTGATAGTAAATATAGTATAGAATGTCTTTACATACAACAATCACAGCTTTTTTGTCATTAGACAATACAAACCGGTCGGTACCGCCGCAACCGCTATGTCCCTGTATTTTAAGTCTGTAATATCTTCGAAAATCTTCATTTAAATTACATGCTGTAAACGGTCATATTTATCTATATTAAATGCACAATGTATTTAATAGTACTTAATCGGATAAGGATTAATGCTGTACTGATAAAAATCGCTTCGTAAATAAGCCATTATTTCTCGTAAAAAGTAAAGGATAAAAAATGGTTATTGTGGGTTATCCCTAAGAGATAGACATATACCATCCCAGACTTTTTTGTAGACCTTTTTAAGGTGTACAATAGTGCAGTATATTATTTTGATCTATCTTGTAGGGTTCAGCCAGCGTTTGCAATGTAAGCGCAAAAAATGTGTTTATTTGCGACATCACATTACAAACCTCTAAAATTATCAGTGTTTCTCTACTATATTATGAATGTATTGTACATATAAACCTTCCTCTTGAATTACTCTACCTATTAAAAAAAACCGCATTAAAATCCGTTGCGTAGTTTTAAAGATCTAAACATACATAGGGACAGACAGCGGGGGAAATGCGTTGCATGATTTCGTTACATAGCAACTCGCATGATACGAACTTACCCTACCGTACGTAAAGAAGTTTCACTTCAAAAAAGGTGTTACATTGCAGTCTATCTTAATTTCTTCTCCAGTTTTATGTTTGTCCAAATGCATTACCACAGATTGATAAAGATTACTTTTTAAGAGCGTTAGTCCAGGTGTAGTTAAAACAGACTTCCGAAGAGTAGCTGGATATACACCACAAAACGCAGAAGAAAATTTCCCGGGCATTACCTCCGAAGAAGTAGCAGACGCAATAATTTACGTGCTGAGTACGCCTCCGACAGTACAGGTATAATAACATTTTCATCTGTTTAGTGTTTTTTATTTCTTTTATTAACGTATTATCGTGTTTATTTTAGATAAGGGAATTAATACTAACCGCAGTTGGAGAATCTTTCCAGTGAAACTGTGCAAAACTTAACTGCTTTACACTTCTAGTGTTATTGTTGACACTAGACTGTTCAAAGTTGACGCAAGTTAAACGACTACATAAAATGAGAAATAAAAATAAAACTAACAACTACAAATTGATATAAAATAAGTACTTTTTGTTATTGCTAAATAATAATGTTTCAATTATGAAGTTATGATTGTTTGATGGAATTAAAAAATTAAAAAAAAA
>NW_020442454.1:850488-861564 GCF_000699045.2 Agrilus planipennis | reverse complement strand
TTCATGCCTGAGAAGGTGTCCTACCAACCTATCTCGCCTATTTTTTATTGACTTCCATAGAGTCCTCTGTTCTCCTATTCTTTCCAATACCTCTTCATTTCTAACCTTTTGTACCCAACTTATTCTCATCATCCGCCTATAACACCACATTTCGAACGCTTCTAACCTTTTCTTTTCCGCCGCGCCCACTGTCCATGTTTCGCACCCGTATAACGCTGTGCTCCAAACATATACCTTATTTAACAACCTCTTTCGAATTTCTAAATTAACCGTTCGCGAGCATAGAAGTGTCTTCTTTTTATTAAAGACGGCACGACTCTGCGCTATCCTCTGCTTTATATCCCTACTACTCCTTTTATCCTGACTTATCTGACTTCCTAGGTATCTAAAATCAGTCACTTCTTCTAATTTTTCGTCTCCTATCTTTATATTCGCTCTTTCCCTACTTTTTCGTCCCATGCATACCAGCATTTTAGTTTTACTTTTATTTATTTTCATACAGTACTGATCTGTCGGTACCGCTTCCATTTTATTTAAAGCTATCTCTAGGTCCTCCTTGCTAGATGCTAATACTGCCATATCATCTGCAAATCTAAGCATACTAATTTTTTGCCCTTGCACATCTATCGCTACAGTTGTACTGAACGTCAATATCTTGGACAAATTATGGGCACCAAATTAGCCCCAAAAACCTTCTACTTCCAGGCTATAAGATGATTCGAATAGAATTTTTACAGACCTTCATAAATAGGAATTGTAACGAAACGAATCTAGTGGTACACTTAAAAGAATCGACTGTTACTTCTATACATCAACCTGTTTCTATTGTGCAGATTTAGACAAGTTTGTATGCCGGTTTGTGTAGTAGCTTTCAGCTACCGCAGTCGTACTTGACTGAGCTGGAGATAAATTGGATAAAATCTATCTTAAAAACCGAAAGCATTCTCGTTTGAAGTCAAAGCCAAGGAAGAATAAGAAGAAGAAGTTTAGTCGCAATGGTTACTTGCTCGCCGCGATTCTTAGAGCAAAGTATCAGTCATACTATTCAGACTTTGATGGCTTTAAAATGGTCTTTACTAATTGTCCCTATTTGTAAACTGTCCGTCCTGTTACCGCTTCATGCTGCCTCGTCATTAATATCCATTCTAAATGAGTTCGCCCTCGGGTACGCCACAACTTCCTTTCTGATCCGTTCGTTAGCAATATTGTCTTGGAAATTATCGAGCTCTTAGCGGCTGCGTCGCCGCTAATAAGGACTTTCTGTGAGCACAACCGTCAAGAATGTTGCTTTCCATTTACGTTTTGGATCCATTTTAAGTAGTTCACGACCGGCGAGGGAATCGATTTCATTGGTACATAACATCGTCTGTGGAAGCGATTGTCGTTTAGACACTCCATGAAAATTTTTTTAACCCCTTTAATTTGTTTTTTCTTTTTCTCCATTTCTCGATAGGTATCCCTTTAATTTAGGTAAATTTATCTGACAGATGTTTCGACTTATTAAAGACCGTACGTGTAAAATAAGAAAAGTTATTTATAAAAAACAGTTACAAGATGATTTTATGATGGGGAAAACCTTAAAATTTAGTTCGTTCATGATGAATTTGTCTCGGTGACGGATTTCTGTATTTTCGGGTGTTGGTAAATTGTCTCCCGGCAAGTAGTAATAAGAAAGACCCTACCGTTCGTTTCAAGAAGTTAGAGATATGCCCCTTGCCTTTATTAGGATGCGCCGTAGCATAATTCCAAATTCAATCATATTTGTCTGCGGAGCTCATTTCTCCAGCGATCATCGAGCGATAGCTGAACAAAAGTGTACAGTACCATTTGCAAAATTATTTAAACTGCCTCGTTAAAATTTAAGGATATTCTTAATTTAAAAGCATATTTAGCCAAAAATAATAACAAGTGAATTAANCAAATCACTAATTACCGTACCTTTAGCAAGAAACTACGAGATTCTATGAATTACGACAAAAAAGCTTGCAAAACAATATCGAATTGATATACGTCAGCTGTGTAAATGTGTGATGTGCTAATAAATGCATATAATTCAAAATTGTCAGAAAACAATTTCAAAAACTTCACATATTAGATGAGTCCTAAGCTAAAGAAACTATGGATATCCATTTCTTTCTGTTATTATAACGTGTAAAATATCAGAAATAAAATGAGGTTGTAAATATTTTGATATAAAATGATTAATGGTGATTTTATATCAATAAAATTATTTGCAACCCTATTTTGGCTCTGACCTTTCACGCCAAGCAGACTAATTTGACATCACTGTCTTTTTTCGAATTAAAAGGGAAGAGATAGGTAAATCAAGAAGCATATAGAAGAATTATTTGATTCTGAACTAAAGACACTACAACATAATGATAGAAAAACTATACCTCAATTACTTCAAACAGAAAAATATGAATCATACTTGATCTTCGCAGCTGGTGTTTTGTTGTTGTTTGTTTTATTGGTAATGCAGTTGTCTAGAGTTTTAGTTAATCAATAGCTGTTTGTTTATCATTACATAGTATAAAACAAAGTCACTTTGCTGCTATCTGTCCCTATGTATGCTTAAATCTTTAAAACTACGCAACGGATTTTGATGCGGTTGTTTTTAAAAGNAAAGATCTAAACATACATAGGGACAGACAGCGGTTAAAGTGCGTTGCATGATTTCGTTACATAGAAACTCGCATGAAACGAACTTACCCTACCGTGCGTAAAGAAGTTTCACTTCAAAAATGCAATTTTATTTTTATCACTTTTGAGTCCGTTAAGTTTTAATAGGTTTTCCTTTAATAATACAGGAAACAATAAAAAATTAAAGTGAATAGACAGGTTGTATACATATTGTTTTCATTTTTTTTTTCGAATGGTGTACATCGAGCTAAAAATAGCGTCATTATAAAGTTTAATTTATCGTTTGTGCCGGTCAAAACTTTATTAAAAAATTGAATATGCATATTGTTTCGGTCTATAGGGCGATCGTAAATAATAACGGAATGGGACAAAGTCATCGCGGCCGTATGGGCATTATGATTTTATTAATGCGAGATCTTTTTCTTTTGTAATTGAATTAACATAAAAAGTTCGACACTGGCGAGGCGCGGTGGGCGCCAGGATCCAATAAATAGTGCACTAAATCTACCTGTACGGCTCACAGACCGAAAGCACCTATAAATTCATTCGGTTCGTTACGTTTACTGTCGACATTAAAACGAATTTGTAAACAGACAGATTTCGAGTGGAAAGTAATAGAGATCCGACGGCGGCAGGGGTTGTACTGTGCCAGGAATTAACATAACAAGCTTGTTATTGTCCTTTTTATTGGCCGAGCTTACACAAATCAACGCCAATGCCGGCGTTTATCTATTACGTGCGTATGTAAAGCACCGTCTACAGAGTGATTTAAAAACTTCATTAGGAGACTGACTCGGGTTTAGATTAACCCTTTCGGTCATTTCGTCGACAATTAATGACACTAACTTGCAAGGCAGAATTGTAGGTTTTAAACTACTTTTATCGTATTTACGCACAGTGTAGACATTTAAGTATTTAATCATTTTAATCCTGGTAAATTAGCTGAAAAATAGCTGATGTACTAGGGTCAATTGAAAAGTCCCCGGCCTGGCGGCACCAGAAATAAATCTGTGGGGGTTCGGTATAACTCGCACGTATAATTAAATGAGCGTCCTGAACTGCCTTTCTTGTGAGATGGAATAATGGCTTATCAATGCTTTCTTGAGCGATACGTATTTGTCTTGAGCGGGAGGATGCGTGATGAGATGTTCTACGACGGACAACGTGTCTTGATTGAGCTTGGCTACGACAGCATGGTATCTTGATGAATCAGAGGTGATGCGTCGGCTGGCGAACTGTGACTCGATTGAAGCGAACCAAAGCTCGACTTTTCTGTCCCAAAAGGTTGGAAGGTCTAATCGTTCCACTGAGTCCGTGTGTCTGTCCTCGGCTTTAATGCCATCCACTAAACCTCCGGATGTTGATGGTAGTGTATTGTCAACTCGCCCTAGAGGATCGGCAGTATCTCCCGTTGGCGTGTGTGTATTCAAACCGCCTGTTGCCATTGTACTACGCAGTAACTACGACAAGTGTTTTATTCGATGTAAAATGCGTATTATTTGTAACAATAACTGTATTCACTGTTTAACAAATCACGTCGGGGTCACCAATTATGTGGGGGTTCGGTATAACTCGCACATATAATTAAATGAGCGTGAATATTAATAAATTGTTATTGTTATTCACATTCACGCTCATTTAATTATATGTGCGAGTTATACCGAACCCCCACAAATCCATATGATTTTCAGTTAGTCCTAACCTTCAAAAGACGCGTCTATAAATTTGACGGCTGTCGGATCATTAGTTTGTGAATTATANTGTTAATTTATATACATTTTTGTTTTAAGAAATTGCTAAACATTTTCGTCTAGTACTGTACAGTTCTAGCCGATCTTCTAAAACCGCCCATCGAGAGCTCTGCTCGTTCAAGCTTGTTCCAACTATTTCTGTCTTGCTCACGCCTAGTGTGTATTCTTTCTATCTTCGCGCAGATTTCTTCAAGGTCACAATTCTAACAAATTGAAATAGACTGTACTTATTGTAATTGGTTTTATAAATAGGTAAATTGCCTCCCAGGCTTTCTTAATCTTAATGATGCTCATTAATAGATGAAATGATGAATACGGCTTTACTTATTCTGATGAAAATTCTGAAACCGGGAAATAGTTAAAAATGACGTTTGCACTTACTTTCTTAGAACCTGATGAAGTCAGTGATTGTTTCATATTTGATTGGTTATCTGTTGCACCAAAATATTCAAAATTATTGCGATTATTATACACAATTATATATCAGAGAATTTTTTATTTTCTCAATATATTTGGGTGGACATTCAGCGGAAATTCACACTACCAATGCTCGTGAATCTTTTCGTGAACATTTTAACGACTCTTGTTACAAATGCTTCTACAATTTCAAACAACAATAACTTAACGTTAAATTATAGAGAACCATTTAGTTACTAAAACTCACAAAGGTAGTTTTTTTATTGTGACGTTAAAGATTAAACCTATTATGTATTATTGGTAGACTTAACGTTCATGTTACATATATTACAACCTAAAATTAATGAGTATCATAGAAGAAACTTGTTGAATATTAAAATTAATGTGTACTTACTTATTTGTATTCTAAATTTTTTCTTCAGTATTTTTAGGTAGTTCCTATCTTTAATCTTCATAATTTAAATATAATGGTATTATTATGTATATGTATATCAGCTAAATAAATATGTTCCTAAATAGAAGTATACCTTCTGTCGCGTGTATATAAGTAATCATCAGCTTTCTTCTTTTAATATTTGGTTCTTGAAAGAATTTTCAGTTAAGAGCTAGCTTGAAGATAAAAATCACTGAGACACTGCTATCAACACAGATTTAACTATCGCTCTAAAGTACTTATCGGACAATCAATATCCAGTTTCCTTAGTTTTTCCATTTTTGCGTTCAACTTCTAGTTTGACTGGAAAAATATGAGAGAAAAGCAATTTGAAGCTTCATGGATAAAAAAAGGCACTTAAATGTCTGATAGAATAAAATAATTTCATACTGAGTAAATCAAATAGAGTTCTGCGTGGAGCTATTTTCCAAAATTCGACAAATGCGTTTGAAGATTTTAGCTGAGAATGACAGTTTGGGTTTCTAAACTCGTATATGAAAGTTTCTAAACATATGATAGAGATTACCTTGCAAAGCACCAAGAAAGTGGTTCTAACCTAACACTAATCTAATATCACTTTCAAGAAATTTTGTGAAGTGATTTTTGTTCTTTTTGTGGAGCTGAAAACAAAAAACGCTCTAAACACTTTTTACTGTTATGCTACTTTTTTAGTCTTCTTTAAGGTCACCCTCATCCATTCAGCCCTTCCTTTTTTTTATCGATAGTTCCATTATATCAACATTAACAAAAACTGTATTCTTTTAAGAACTGATGCAGAGTTTATATTTATAAGAATGCTGAGCAGTTTAACCATTTGATGAATTTAGACTAATTTAATTTGTATATTTTGTAAGGATCCATCAATTTGACGTCATTCTCTTTAACGACGGTACAGGTTGCGTTCATAGGTTTTCATTTTATACCAACTGTATATTTTCAACAAACTTTAAATGCTTATTAAGAAATAAATTAAAGTTTAAGGATAAGTTGACGATAAATGTCAGAAAGAATTAGTTTATTTTAGAAATCGTGAATTGGCTAGACGTTTTTCTACACCTGCTAACTGACGCTATACCTACCTATTCTTGTTATTTATTATTAAATTAAAAATATCCATCAAGCTAAACTCGATTACCTAATGATTAATTAACTCCATGGGTCCGTTTTGATGAGTTCAGTTTTAAACGGGCATTAATTTTAATTAGATAATTGCTCAGAGGCGACCCCTGAGCACCGTTCATCCAGGTACAAGTGTGGAAGACACTTGACAGCCTCATGAAATATAGTGAGCTCTTGCAACGAAAACTGTAGGTACCTCGTTTGCAGACGGTTCTGACAATGATTTTTTATACTTCGTTATTTAATTATACTAGCAGACATGAGTTTTTGCTCGGATATAAAAAAAGGAGAAAATCCCCGTTATTATTAAATAAAAGTTAATTAAAAATCTTAAAATTGTCATGTAGTGTGCCCATACACTTTTTTATCATTATATAATAACCGCTTTCATCTTTTTGGTTGTATTACTTTGTACATATTTATTGCTATTATACGTAAATACTTCGCTGAATATTTTTCTGTACAGACCGTAACATTCTTTTTCGAATGATTTATATCATATCATGTGTTAGGTTTAGAGCAAAAAAAATCGGTTCCAGCAATGTTACTTTTATATAGGTCTGTAAGCCAAAAAAAAAACAATGCACAAATGATACTATTTTTCGATTTGTACAGTTACCATTACCTACCTTTTAGAATGATTCTATTTTAGGAGCAAAAGAAATTTGTGTGAAGCTTACGTTTCGCGGGAGAGTTACTTAGCCCATAGAGTTAAGTCTCTTTGATATTTTTCTATTCACTTGCCAAAGTTTCCTTTACAATTCATATAAAGTTTACATATTCATTCTGTTAATGCTGATAAAAATATGCCGCTAAAGAATTACTATTCCTAGAACACCTTTGCCCCTATATTTATTATTAAGCATATTAATATTAATATATCCATTTCTCGTTATGCAATAATTTGACATGAATAACGGACATAAAAATTGGTTACCCAATTTTTCCTCCTGAAAGTCATCTCACTTCCGTGTGTATTTATAATCTTTTCGGCCTTTTTTTACTGGCAGGTCATGAAAAATATGCTGTTGTTACGGTTAATTCAGAAAGATCGCTTTTCACAGAATTTTGTATATTTTTACTAAGATAAGAAATTTCGTATCTGGTACAACCCTGTGACCCATCCACGAAACATCAGGGTTACGTGGAACACCACCAGGGAACCGCTGCTCTAGATTAACGTTCGGCAACTGGCGAATCGCGGCCCAGTCCGGATCTGGATCGCGGAGCATCAAAAGCTGGACCGCCAAAAATTTATTGAAAGTAAATTACTTAAATAAATCATTTAAAATTTTTTTTTGTAGTTAACAAAGTATATTTGAGCTTTGAGCGCCATCATTATCTTGGAGGAAGGAATATGTTTTTCTGGACCTCGATAAAAATTTTCAAAAACATCCGGACTCTAGCTAAAATTACTTGCTGACCCCTACTTTAGACCAACTGTCGACAACTGGTGAACCGCGGTCGAGGTTCGGACCGCGGAAGGTCAAAAACTGTCTAAAGCTAGACCATGGCTCTCGGTAACTATACAACTTCGTTTCAACTTTTTACGGATGAAATTTCAAAAAATCCTGACCCAGTGGAAACTTTTTAAACTCAAAAAAATATTTCATCAAATTTCAAATCTCCAGCTCCACCAGTTAGGCTGCCTGTGAATTGTCTGTCATGGCACTGATTTAAACATATCTATTTATACATATAAAAGAATGTCGTGTTAGTTACACTATTTATAACTCAAGAACGGCTGAACCGATTTGGCTGAAAATTGGTGGAGAGGTAGCTTACAACCAGAAGATGGACATAGGATATCCCGTTCCCATGGGGGGGGGGGCGAGGAGTGGAGAAAAGGAGTTGCAATGTTTAAATGGAACATATATTATTTGTTCGTCAGATTTGTTTGATATTATTAATCAAATGAAAAGAGGTATATTTTATTTGTATGAAATCTAAGGTGGCGACATTACATAAAATTAAAACGTTGTAAGGGTGAATTGGGTGTTAAGAGGTTTTATGGAGAAACAATATTAATTTCTGCGAGCGAAGCCGCGGGGAGAAGCTAGTAAAACATATACACCTACATAGATTATGAAAATATACCTCTTTTCTTATAGGTCGCGCAATACGGCAATATGTAGGTTTAATATGTTGTCATGTAATATTTGTTATTTTGTCGGTAATGCAATGAAAATTATATCATTATAATAATAAACAAGCAATANTTCATGAATTGGGCTTCGAATTGCTTCCGCATCCACCGTATTCTCCAGATCTGGCCCCCAGCGACTACTTCCTGTTCTCAGATCTCAAAAGAATGCTCGTTGGGAAAAAATATTCGTCGAATGAAGAGGTGATGGCCGAAACTGAGGCCTATTTTGAAGCAAAGGACAAATCGTACTACAAAAATGGTATCAAAAAGTTGGAGGATCGCTATAATCAGTGTATCACCCTTGAAGGGAATTATGTTGAATAAAAAAAAAGAATTTTGCAAAAAAAATGTGTTTTACTGTTTTAGGCCGGGGACTTTTCAATTGACCTGTTACTATAGTACTGATTTAACATAGTGTATAAACATATATTGTGCGGAAGAGCTGAAGTATCAGCATGTATTACGTATAACTTGCGTAACAAACATCATCATCATCATCATAAGGTCGTCAGTCCCAACATTAGGTGGACACGCACTTTCACTCCTTTCTATGTAAAACTAATCTTCGCATTTCCCTAAAACTAAAACATCCCACATCCTTAACTATTTGCGAACGGTAATCTAATCTAGTTCTACTCCTCTTAACTCCTATTTCTCTCTCTAATATGTCTCTGACTAGACCTTCATGCCTGAGTAACCTTTCCTTTTCCGCAGTGCCCACCGTCCATGTATAACATACACACCTTCAATAATCTTTTTCGAATATCTAAATTAATCGTTTGCGAGCATAGAAGTGACTTCTTTTTATTGAAGGCGACTCGACCCTGCGCTATCCTCTGCTTTATATCCTTCCGTCCTGTCTTACCTGACTTTCTACGATAGATACCTAAAATCAGCTATGTCTTCTAATTTTTCTTTACATTCGTTCTTTCCCTACATTTTCTTCACTTGAATACCAGTATTTTTGTAACAAACTTATTAGAAGGAAATTACTAACTGAAAATAGAATACTAAGCAAGAAAGTAACCTATCCTAACCCAACCCTTATCTAATCTGAAATAATAAAAGCATTTTTAGGAATTATTTTTGTCTAGTACCACAATTCTATATTTTTATCAATACTTTTACAAAAAAAGTCAAAAATCACTCCAAAAATTTTTTTACTGTTAAAATACGGTAGTTTAGGTTATAACGTTATTCCACGTTGATTTATTTTTTTAGTATTCGATTTTTTACCTCTACGCCTTGCGCCTCCACCCTTTAGTTCCTATTTAAAACACTTTTTAAGTGGTTTACGTATACAGGGTGAATATAATTTAACATGGTTGTTAAGCAACGTAAACACTATGCCAGTGTGAAGTCAAAGCCAAAAGGGATCTAAAGTTATTGATGCTAGTTTTTCAAGTTAATAAGGATATAAAGGGCATGGAATTTTTTTGCAAAAGTACACGTTAATTAACAAATCAAACCAACTGAACAATTATAAACAAGTATAACAACTAACATTCACAATTGGGACTAAGCAGTTGTAGAATTAAAATAATACATGAATACAACACCACGTGTTGACTACGGCTAATTTAATAAAAACTGTGAAATTTATAAAGTTCATTTTTATTTGTACATAATAAATAATTTTATCATGTGTCTAGTAGATAATTAATATTATATCAATTATAATTAGGTACAATTCCGTTAACCTCCCCTAATAAGTCCCATAATTTCCAGGACAGTTTCACATTTAAGCACCCTGTATAGAAGAAACTGCAAAATTGATCGTTCTGAATGTGTGCCTAGCTATTATTTAGAGTAATCTGAACTGGTCTTCACCTTGCTTTTTAATGACCAGTCAAAGCGGTGCGGCAGAGTTTCTCATCGATTACTAATAAATTATTTCTTTTTAAGAAATATGAACAGGTGATTAAAATTTTGTTAGCTTTTTGAATTAGGAGAGATGGAACCTATTAATTTGATTTAATTATACAAAAGTCGTTATTTCTGAATATAAAAAAGAAAATTAATAAAATTTGAATGATGCAGTAATTTACGTATACCCACTTATTCAGAATGTGTAAATGGTAGAAAGGAACATTTAAAATAATGATTTATTTCAATATAACGACGATTGTTCCAGTATTTCCAGGTATCTCCGATTTTTTTTCCATATGCTTTATAGGTTTTTCTCTGGGATTTGGTTATTTTTCTACTTCACAATCATTCCCTTGATTAATACAGCTGGTAGAGCATTACGTATAGATAATATAAAAAGAGTGACGAATTAATTTAAGGATAATAATATAAGAATATGGTAGAAAATAATAAAAAAATACAAGAGGATAAGATAAGGAGAGAAAAAACTTGAGGTTAGGGTATAGGAAGGGCACTACCAGCGCCAGCGGCGTAGTTTCAATGGGTCCTGCTCACCTAAAGAATTTTTAAAATTTAATTAAGTACCCATTAACTTCGCTTTTAACGTAAACAATTAAAACTCATTTAAGAGAGGCTGCCTGCCGGCGGTTATTTATTTTATGTTTTATAATTTTTCAATTTCTTAAACTTCTTGAGCA
>NW_020442454.1:795626-844866 GCF_000699045.2 Agrilus planipennis | reverse complement strand
AAGTGAATTAACTTAACGTTCTACACACCTATAAAACTTTTGCTTTGTTTTCTATTGTTAATTTATATACATTTTTGTTTTAAGAAATTGCTAAACATTTTCGTCTAGTACTGTACAGTTCTAGCCGATCTCCTAAGACCGCCCATCGAGAGCTCTGCTCGTTCAAGCTTGTTGCAACTATTTCTGTCATACTCACGCCTAGTGTGTATTCTTTCTATCTTCGCGCAAATTTCTTCAAGGTCACAATTCTAACAAATTGAATTAGACTGTATGTATGTATAAAAATAGAAGTGTAACTGTTACAGCGCATAACACATACCTACATATGTATTAGGTACATAGACCTCTGTCTTAGTGGTTTACTAATAAATGTTTAAGTTAAGCGTTACATCGATATTGCTAAACTGCTTTTAATTTAGCTTGTTTCGCTTAGGTCGATTAATTAAGCTGTGGTACTCCATCAAATCGATCACTGCCCTAAATAGAAATTTAATTACCCTCTGTAAAGGCCGACCAATTATAGCGGTCGATAAATAACTTGGCAGTTTTGAAAAATAAAACACGATCGTCCCTGGCTTCTATCGACTCAGGACTGACCAGGAATAAATTGATTCATTTATGACTAATGACCAAAAACGAGATACTATCTGAACGGACGAAGGTCTGTAATTAGTTTCTTTAGTTTTCGATATTAATGCCATTTGCAAATTATCATTAATAAAGAAATACAGCGGTACCCGCAACGTATTATACGGTCGCGCTATCAGACGCCAGTTTGTACACAATTTTTTACACTCTTCAGTTAATGCACTTTGCTTGATTTATGCACGATTGACAAAAAGCAAGATAGTCGATGGCTTCATTTTTTAACGTTCAGATTTATCAGAAAAATGAATTATTGTAATTACTTGTACGTAATCATTAATTCAGCTTTTTTCATTAGTATTTGACCTAATGTCAGTAAAATACGTAGGGATGTTTTTTCTATTGCATTTATAAAACTGCTTACTAAACTTATTACAGAGATAAATGAACTTTTAGTAGTTACTTGCTTAAGATTTGTTCCTTTTCTTATACCATTCCATGTTATCCTTTTTATTTTTAGTTCTTGTATTGTGAATTGTGCTTTCGTTTCATATTCTGTCAAGTCTAGGAACTTCTTTTATTCTTCCTAAAAGTTTCTTTTATTCTTTTGGTAGTTATAAATTGTTGTAATAGGCTTGGGGCAGATAGAGTGTCTAACTACCTAAAAATTATTTAACTATGTATTCAGGATTCTATTGAGAGAATTAATCAAAAAGTAAGATTTTGCTTCCCCTGAAAGTTAGATTAGGTTAAGAAAAAAACACGTTTCCTTTTACATAGTGTTTAGTTATCAATATAAACCCGAAAATCTATACCATTAGATAGTACTAGATATCATCAGAAGTCATTGGTATGATTCCCGTTTTCTTTGTTGTTTTACACTACTGTTTAATATTGGAATAGGTCTATATTTTCTATTGAACCTAAGAAATCTAAATCTTAATTGACATTGTACGAAATAGATCATTATTCCATAAGTCGAATTCATTCTATAAGTCGAATTTTTTGATAATTTGAAGTTTGGCCACTGTAGTCATTATAGTTTAGTTGGGTACCTCTCCAGTTCCGGGTTTCTCATTGGGAGAAATACTAAGTAAAAAATTAAGAGGGTGGAAATTTCTTTTTTATTTCTTGTTCATTTATTGAAATTTTGCTTCGTGCGACTAATATATGGATTCAAAACCATAACATCAAATGAAAATCTAGATTCTTTTTTTGGTAATAACCTGTACCTATAATTCGTATTCTTCTCCATCCAATTCTTCGGATTTCGCAAAAATATTATTCAAGAATTTGACCGTTTTTTTGATTTCGGACTCATACCGATTCAACCCTAAGTATTAAAGGATAGTCACATAATATGTGCCCGATACCCAGCATTAGTTTTATCGCTTTTACACTGTCAATGGTATCTTGATAGTGCCTCTGCGATACTTTTGTCTTGATTTTTCTTATCATCAGAATCGTTTGATATAGGTTTTATTATGTGAAGTCCGGGGGCTATTTTGAGCATCCTCCTTTCTTTCTTTGCATCTGTAATGCATAATATTCAATTTTGCATGCATATTTTTGTAAAATAGTGTAGCGAGCACAAGTGTGTTTGTGTGCGATCGGGCACACGTGTGCGTGAACGGCTTATCGATTCGCCGACTAGCCGCAGGCGCCTTTCTTCATGTGCGCTGTATTTGTAAATGTGTGTGTCGTACCAGCGTTCTGGGAAAGCAGTTAAACAGTTCAAAGAAAAAAATAAACTATCCAGATGTTTCCAGAAGGTTCCAGAAAGTAAACAAAAGAGTATTTAAAGGAAGAGACGATCGCCGACCGTTGCAGAAGTGAATCAAGAAATAAATTGACAGTGATAGCAGTGAAATAAATAGCGCAGTGAATAGTGATATATCAACAGTAGTGTAAATAAATAGTATTTGTCGTTATCAGTCATAGAAGTTAATTTTGTTATACCCACGAACATTATAATAGACAAGTAAAATACGTAAATACTACGATTATATAATTTAGAACTACTAAATTGTATAGTAATTATCTTATTCGAATTGGTTTTAGACATATTCTATATTTGACTCTAAATATAACATTATTAAAAGGATGCGGCTTTATCGAAGTTTTACGGAAATGTTAATAATTTTAATCCTGTTTATACACCAAACAAGTTATTGGGGTTAAAATTTTAACATATTTTACTAATATCGTGAATAAATAATCTTTAATAAGATACGAATGCTACGTTTACCTGCTCACTATTTAAATTATACTTGTTAATGCACTTAATGTTTCCTCGTGTATTCATCGTAAATTTACTATTTTAATTACTTCTGTACATATGTAGGCACGTATAAAATATTATAACCAACATTTTTCGAGCAAGCATTAAAAAGCCATAATGTGTCAGCGCATAAGAGAAATACTGTGGCTCTCACCGGTCATAATGAAATTGTAGCGAAAGAGGACGGTGAACAGTGAAACACGGTAGAAGATTAAATCAGTTAATCATATTTTGCTTCTTTTAATAAGGGCGATGTAAAAAGATGTTTTGGAAAACTGTTTGTCTTTATTCTTTAGTAAAAATTAACTTCATGTCTCGCAGAGACGTTTCTATGAAAAAAACTAAAATTTTTATCATATTTCTTTCCAATATAATTTTTACATTGTCATTTTTTTATCTTTACTTATTTTCAATTTCGAAATCTTAGCTTCTAATTTTTTCTTTTAAACTAGTGATGAGCATAATTGGTCTTGCTCTTGTATTTTTGGTCTTGGTCTTGCGAAAGTACTAGCACTTTATACTAGCAAGATCAATCCAAGACAGAACGAAGAAGATTAAGACTAAAATCAAGATTGAATATGCAAGATCAATACCAAATACGCCCACGACTAAACGAAAAATTATTACTTCCGGTGAATTTATGAATTAAACTATTTGAAGCAACTTTAGTATGTTCTTTGCTTGGAACAAAACATTTTTAGTATTTGAAATCTTCAGTTTTTTACTAGTTTTTAACACTAAATATAAAAAAAATAAATTTTACCTCTAGAAAATACCACAAATAGTGCGGTAAACGCCATCTGTAGTAGAATGCTACATTTTAGGATAACGTATAAATAAAATAATTCGAAGTGGTCTGTATTCTGTCGAAACTGCCAGACGCGAATCGCGATTTCGATCTTTTTAGATCTAATCAGCGCTTTGCAGACAGCTCCGACAGAACACAGACCAACTTTTACCTGCTGTCCTAACAGTGCGTTTTAGAAAATACCACAAATGGCAAGGTAAACGCCATCTGTAGTACGATGTTACATTTTAGGAGGTCCATTTAAAAATATGGATATCTACTTGCTGAAACGAATCCCGGCGTGGTTAACCTCAACGTGATAGGCACGTTACCATAATCGAATAAAATAATTCGAAGTCTGTATTCAGACAGAATACAGACCACTTGTTTTATTAAATTTTACCTCTGTTTGAAAAAAATGGATCTACATGAATGTCATCGTAGTAAGTGTTCTTTGTTTCTATGCTTGGATAACAGATGACTTAAATATTGAGACAAACCAATTTTTTTTTCGATATTTTTACTTCTTTCCTTGTACTATTGTTTTTGCTAAAAGGTCAATTTATGCCCTGTAGGAAGCATCAATTTATGCGTTAGAGGAAGGGAATTTCCCGAGTTTTTTTAACTCTCACAACTATCGACACTATTTTCTTGTGTATGACAAACAATTTCAGCATTTAAGATAAATAAAATAATAAAATTGAATGGGGTGAGATGAAGGATTCAGTTAACGACTGGCACCCTCTTGTAAGTAAGTTAAAGCCCTCCAGAGGTTTTATAAACACCTCTTTTTTAATGTAAAAACAATCCACAACTCAATAGAGGAATAGAGTATGCAGTTAGGGTAAATTGCCGGAACAACTCGTTATCTACCAATCGTGACGTTACTCAAGAGCGCCTGGTGGTGTTGACATTGATATTAATTAGGTTGTCCTAATTAACAATTTATTTTTTACTATTTTCGGAATAAAAATCTAACTATAATATAATCACATAAATAGCATGCTTTTTGAAAAAAGTAATTTGGAGTTTAGGTTTTCATTAATATAGATATGCGTATGGTTGAGACGATCAAAATTGGCGAAGTGTGTTATGTGTGATAAAGGACTTATCTTATTCTTTCTTATTTCCACTAGGGACTGTAGTCATTTGTTGCGTTTTGAACACGTCCTTGCTAAGTTAGGAAATGCTTCATAAGTAGTACCTACAGACAAAGTGAAAAAAGACAACCGAATAATAGTAAGCGTTGCAGTGGTTAGAGGTTGCTTAGGTACGCAAAAGATAAGGGTCGGCTTTATAACTGCTTGGTTGGAATTATATTTTTAAACAAGCGTATTTGCTTTCCTAAATTCCTGAGAATGTCGAACATCTTTGAAGACCGATTCTGTTACACATTTGTTTTTGTAATATTATTCCTTTTTCTTTATTAGTGTCCACTGCAATTCTTACCTGACATCTCTTTTCTTCGTTTATGATATTCCCTATAACGTCTGTTATGTGTAAAAGTAGGCGTTCTATCAGCAACCGCTCTAATCTATAGTAAGTAAGTTGAAAGAAGAAAGTAAACGCGACAGTTTTATTGCGGATTATGCCAATTTTGAACATGTCAACTATACCTATGTATTGCTGATGCCGTGTTAGCTTCACTTGAAGCCTAATACAGTAACGTTGAACGTCAATCATTATCATCATAAGGTCGTCAGTCCTAAGACCGGTTGGACACATACCTCCACTCTTTTCTATTCTGCGCTAAACTCACTATTCCCTAAAACTAGAACAACCCACATCCTTAACTAGTTGCGAACAGCAATCTAACCTAGGTCTACCTCTACCCCTCCTATCTCCTGTTTCTGCCTCTAATATGTCTCTGACTAGACCTTCATGCCTGAGAAGGTGTCCTACCAACCTATCTCGCCNAAAAAAGCTCTCTGATAAGAAAGGAAACAGCTACACAAAAGGAAATGAAACTAAATGAGACATTAAAAAATAAATAAAATCCATATCTTGTGTCATTTAATGTGACGTATCCTGTAAGTAATTGAGGTATAATAATAATCTTTTTATCGTTCCTAACGTTTTATTTTGATTTTTAATACTTCGTCGGATGACGCGCCGAAGACAGTGAACTATTTAGCTCACAATCTTGTATAATTGGACTACAGAACAAGGCTCGGCGGGTCGTTTCATTATTATGATTGACAGTTTCAATTAATATTAGCATGAGAAGTTAGACCCGAGGGCCCAACTGGCTGGGCTAGTGAGCTTTGATGGCCCGGAACCTGAATAAGGATTCTGCGAGAGCCTGCTTTAATAAACGTAGACTGCTGCTTTTATTTTTTAACACCACAATTAATATAGTCTGATGTGAAGAAATAATAGTTTATTATGTAAATAAACAAATATTTGTGTGAAAAATTCAATAAAAACGTTTTAGCTATATAAATAATAGATATCCACTAAAAATTCATCATCATCCTAAGGTCGTCAGTCTTAAATATGACGTAATGATCATCGTTACGTTGTCAGTCCTAAGACTGGTTGGACACGCACGTCCACTTTTTCCTAACCTGAGCTAATCTTTGCATTTCCCTAAAACTAGAAGAACCGACATCCTTAACTATTCGCTATCAGTAATCTAATTTAGGGACTACCTCTACTACTCTTAACTTCTGTTTTTGCCACTAATATGTCTCTCATTAGACCTTAATGCCTGAGAATGTGTCCTACCAACCTATCTCGCCTATTTCTTATTGACTTCTATAGGGTCCTCTGTTCTACTATTCTTTCTAATACTTCTTCATTTCTAACCTTCTCTATCCAAGGTAACTTCATCATTCGCTGTTAACACCACATTTCGAACGCTTCTAACCTTTTTTTTTCTCCGCGCCTACCGTCCGTGTTTCGCACTCGTACAGCACCTCTTAGCAAACATACACCTTTAACAATCTTTTTCGAGTTTCTAAATTAATCGTTCGCGAGCATAGAAGTGACTTCTTTACAACTCTACCCTGCGCTATCCTCTGCTTTATATCCCTACTACTCCTTCCGTCCTGACTTATCTGACTTCCTAGATACCTAAAATTAGTCACTTCTTCTAATCGTTCGGCTCCTATCTTTATATTCGCTCTTTCCCTAGTTTTTCTTCCCTTATATACTAGTATTTTTATTTTACTTTTCTTTATTTTCATACAATACAGTTTTGTCAATACCGCTTCCATTTTATTTAAAGCTATATCTAACTCCTCCTTGCTGGATGTTAATACTGCTATATCATCTGTAAATCTCAGAATATTAATCTTTTACCCCTGTTTATCTAGTTGTACTGTCTTTAATGATGTTGACCGCGTTTTCGATGTATAGATTAAAAGAAGCGGTGACAGTGTGTATCCCTGTCTGACTCCCTTCCTAATATTTACTTCTCTACGTTGCAGCTCCAGCCCTGTAACTGCCTGTTGCTCTTTATACAAACTAAGTATACTTTGTTTACTTTCTGTAGCGATGTGACCTTCAGTTTGACCGGCGCAAAGAAGAAAAGAACAGCACTAGGCCAGAAAAGGAAGGAGACAACTCTCGGCCAAACTCTTAACCGGTGAGAAGCGTATAATCCGTACAGTAATCCGCAGAATTTTATTATTTTGTAATAATTTAGACTTTGCTACTATTTGCAAAAAAAAAAATATTCTACGGTTTCGTGCTTTAAACTCTAGTGTGAAGTAGACCTCCGACAATGAGTAAAAATCAAACTTAGTAAAATTTATAGCCTTCAATTTTAAAATATCTATAAATAGTAAATTGCGTATAGAATATTTTAAAGCTTACTTATATTTTATGCTCGCGAACGGTTAATTTAGAAATTCGAAAAAGATTGTTAAAGGTGTATGTTTGGAGCGCGGCGTTGTACAGGTGTGAAACATGGACAGTGGGCGCGGCGGAAAAGGAAAGATTAGAAGCCTTCGAAATGTGGTGTTATATAATGAGGATAACGTGGGTTGAAAAGGTTAGAAATGAAGAGGTACTAGAAAGATAATAGGAGAACAGAGGACTTTATGGAAGTCAATAAAAAATAGGCGAGACAGGTTGGTAGGATACCTTCTCAGGCATGAATATCTAATCAGAGACATATTAGAGGCAGAAACAGGAGTTAGGATGGGTAGAGGTAGACCTATATTAGATTACTGTTCGCAAATAGTTAAGGATGTAGGTTGTTCTAGTTTTAGGGAAATGCGAAGTTTAGCTCAGGATAGGAAAGAGTGGAGGATGACCTAATGATGATGATGATACTTATATTAACATGGTTGTTAAGCAAGTTAGACATGATGCTAGTGTGACATCAAAGCCAAAAGGTGTCAAAAATCATTGATGTTAGTTTAAAGGATGCGCTAGTAATTGGAATTTCTTTTTTGCAAAGGTACACATTAATTAGTAAACCAAACCAACTCAACAATTGTAAACAAGTATAACAACTAACATTCACAGTTGGGACTAAGCAGTTGTAGAATTAAAATAATAAATAAATACAACACCACCAGGTGACAACCGCTAACTTAATAAAAGCTCTGAAATTTTTATTTGTGCATAATAAATAATTTCATCAAGTGTCTAGTAGATAAATAATATTCCATCAATTAGGTACATTCCAGTTAAGCAATATTTTAAAGCTTACTTACTTAGTAAGTCGAGCATAATTTTTTAGTTTATATTTTTATTGTCGCTGATAATACGATATAGTACGGTCTGCTGTGCTAACAAAGTTACATTATGGAATTACTAGTGTCACTTTTTTTAATTGCTTTTAAGTGGGTTTTTTTAAAGGATTATCATCCGACACGTCGTGTCCGATTCAGGAACTGACTTTTAAATGAACACGAGTGTTTATTATCCTTTTCAATTCTCAGCAGGATCACGCATAACTTGTAACTCTGAATCGCGTAGCTCACTGTTTTACACCTACGGAATAATAAAATTCTCCTCAATAAAACCGTAGGTGCCACCACATACGTGTTTCATGTTGCATGAAACATTTATAATGTAAAACCTTGTGTTTTGCTTGTATTTCATGTCGTAACTACGTACAACGTTAGTCTTTCTTGACCATCTCTAATAAGCAACGACAATGTTTACAATTACGAATTAAAATCAGCAACTGATGTCTATTTATCTATGTTGTAGCCATTACGGATAATCTGCTACTTAAGCTACTTTTTATCCCATCTACCCGAGTAGAAATTAAATAGGGGTAACTTTTCATCGCATTACGATACCACACTTAGCCCCTGTCAGAGTGATAGGCGTTCCCTATTTCGAAAATCCTTGCTTATTCGTATAGGGTTCTGACTTTGTTGCTTCATCGTATAGCCATATTAGGGGATTCCTTACTTATCCCGATCCAATCCTTACTTGACTACCCCATTGAGACGTTATACGGTCCTGATCAAATATATTTCTTTCTAGGTTCTAATAGAGCAGCTCTGCTTAATTTTTACTCGTGCAGGAGCCTAGTTAGTAACATGATTGTAAATGAGTGTACTGAGGGTTAAGGAAGTTGATATTGTTGATACATACAGGACGTAACAAAAATAAGTGCCGAACTTACTGGAAGTGACAGAGCACTACAAATGAAGAAAAATAATTTAATGCTTTTATGTCCTTCAATAAAAGGAAGTCTGCTATGCAGGCAAACGATTAATTTAGAAATTCGAAAAAGATTGTTAAAGGTGTATGTTTGAAGCGTGGCGCTGTAGTTACGGGTGCGAAACATATACGGCGTGCGCGGCGGAAAAGAAAATGTTAAAAGCGTTCGAAATGTGGTGTTAACAGCGAATGATGAAGTTACCTTGGATAGAGAAGGTTAGAAATGAAGAAGTATTAGAAAGAATAGTAGAACAGAGGATTCTATGGAAGTCAATCAAAAATAGGGGAGATAGATTGGTAGGACAGCTTCTCAGGCATGAAGGTCTGGTCAGAGACATATTAGAGACAGAAACAGGAGTTAAGTGGAGTAGAGATAGACCTAGATTAGATTACTGTTCGCAAACAGTTAAGGATGTGGGATATTCTGGTTTTAGGGAAATGTGAAAAGTAGGTCAGGATAGGAAGGAGTGGAGGTGCGTGTTCAACCAGTTTTAGGACTGACGACCTTGTGATGATGTTGATGTCCGAAAGTTCATCGTTTTCGAGAAGAACGCAGTTGAAGGTACAAGTAAATTCAACTCCGGTCCTGTTAAAGAAATACAATCCGTGACGCCGCACTCAATGTATTATTTATTTGTTCGATTAAATTAACTGCGATTTAGGGTGTTTAAGTTAACAGCCGTCCTGTAGTAGCCGATTATTCTCTTAAAGTTTAAATTTTCTGTGAGGTAATCGATATATAATTCAATAAAGTAATTCAGCAATACAACATCAATCATTAGTACAGGTGAGATGCTGTAGAACAATTCGCTTCTCTTAACAGTATGGCAAATATGAAAGGAACAATTTTTGCATCCTTCCAGGATGCAAGCTTTACTTAAAACTGATTTTCAGCCGCAAGTGGGTTTGTGTCTGTGATTTTGAAATAAAAGTGCTGCATGGGCTAATTGTATTCATATGATGTTGCTTACATACCAATTTGTTTCATGTGGGACAATTTGCACAATAATCACTATCGGTGCGACCAAAATTCGCGTGTTGTTTCGCGATTCAAGAAGTGTTTTCGGTAAATTGTGATTCTGAATTTTTGGAGACTTGTTTGACTTTTTTTTGTAAGTTTACTTACAACCACCCGAAAAAAAGTTAACGCGCTTCGACAATATCTAAAGGATGATGCGGAAATTTACCTTAATAGAAATATACTTATTCATTAACTAACATATTTTTCCTAGATTTGAATTCTTACATGTACATATAGCGCTGCCTGTAATGTATTTATTTAATTTGTTCAGTCTAAACATTATGTGTATTACTAAGGTGACCATACGTCTCGGATTGGCCGGGACAGTCCTGGATTTACACCTTGCGTCCCGGATTTTTCTAGATATTTGTCCCGGATTGTCCCCAATTTTTGAAAAGGTTCTTATTTTCAATACTAATTTTAATTTTTTTTCAACTAGAATTATTTTTACAAAATTTGAACCGAAAAAATTGTGCATATCAAAATACGCGGTACGCTTTAAACCATTTGAAGCATACAGTGAACTCTCGATTCTGCGAATCCCCTTCCACCTAACGTTCAGAGACACGATGTGTAGCGTAAGCGCTGGAAACCTTCGTTACACATTTTGTATCTGAGCGTTAGGTAGAAGAGGAAACGCAAAATCGTGGTAGTTGGACAACATGGAGAGATCTCCTTAGCCGTTTGTTATGTATAATTTTTATTAAAAAAATCATTTAAGTGATTTAACTTAACTACCCTCCGCCCCGCTACAAGTTTCCGTCCCGGATTTGAAATAAAAAAATATGGTCACCTTAGTATTACTAAATTGCTTACGCTTATCTCATACGTTCGATAATCAGCAATATTTACATTTCCGTCGATGTAGCTGCAGTTTTTACTGCAGTACACTAAATTCGGAAACACTTCCGTTGCTACTTCAATCACAGGACCGGCTTCAGATTGTAAATTATTGTGATTGTCTTAAAAATTTTTTTGCTCTTATAACTACGCTGCTGAATCCACCATGCGATTGTTTATTGTGTATCTAATTTACATCTTCCAAAGCTTCGTACTAATTTCTGTTACAACCTGTATAACCCAGTTTAAAAAACAAACACTTCAACTTTGTTACCATTTACCTACCTATCTGTAATTTAGTTAGGTTATGCTGTGAATCAGCTTTTATAATTATGGACTCTATTAAACATTTTTAACTTCCACTAAAGGTAGTAATATACGTTTATCATGCTGTTTGCAGTAATTCACAAATGTTCAATATAAAAATATTATATGTATATTGACTAAGTAGCTACTGTTTCTTTCAAGAAGTTAGAGATATGCCCCTTCCCTTCAATTCAATCATATTTGTCTGNACCTATATTTACATACAAGTACTTATTATGTATATAACAATTCATTTATGACCGAGTGGGTAATTAGCAATAAATTTTTCGATATCCTGTCACTTTCGATAATGTTCAAACCTGCACGTTATTGTTGAAAAAGAAATGAATAGGAGAGTAGGTGTGCCTTTTTTGTATTTTCATTTAAATACCGCTGGGTCTTTGACTCGATATTTTTTCATAAACGTATATGCATAACTTACCAAAAGATGTTTAAAAGTTAATCTCGAATTTTAGTTATAACACGTTGCGAAAGCAACAAGGACACACTCCGTTCGAACAGGTCTGCCCTGTAATCAATCTGTCAGTGGGCTCCTCCCAGTCCTACCCTGGCGAAATTAAATTACGCGAGCTGCGGTAATTACCTCTACGTAACTTACGGCTTCTTTTTCTGTTTATGCTTGATTCAAGTAACGGAAAGAGACGAGAACAGTTGCAGTGGATTTGTTTGAGAAAGCGTTATTTATTAAAATGTAATTTAGAGAGCGAGTTATGTCCCGCTACCGTCTCAGTTTCTGATTACGAAGGATACCATTTTTCGATTAGCCTTGGTAATTAGATTATTTATAAGTGGTCGCATTGATATTAACCAATACTTTTAATGATTCGTCCGTTAATAGCTAAGGCAGCTGCGAGAGAGCGATACTTCTACGATACGATCCGAAGTTGATTTATTACTAGAAGCGCTTACTTATAAGATTACTATCGAATCTCGTCTCGCGAATCGTAACTACGCTTATTACGTACAAGACAAATTCTTATTAAGATTGTTTGCTACGTACACTAACAAAAAAGTTTATTGGCTTAACATATATATTTTTTGAACCAAGCAACTACTGCATCTATATTCTCTTCTTATAGGTTTTACCGAAGTTATTTCTGAGTCACCCAAAATTATTCGGCATTTGACGTATTTCATTTGCAGCGATCATCATGCGACCGCACAGATCATTAGAGTTTTACACGGGGGTTTGGCATACGAAGACTTCAATCCATCATTCAGAAAACTGGTCTTGTAATGTGAGGGGATGCATCATCAATAAATAATAATATATATAAATAAATGAATCTTTAAAAAATCCGCACTACACGTTTACCTAAAGGCGTTGTTTCGAATTTGCGTCATATCAATACTGACTATTATGAAAATTCAAATTTCACCCCTTTGAAACAATATTTGTCTATAAACAACACTCTGTGGAAAAAATTAGGCTTTGCAACATTTTTCTGTTGAAACCACTCACACAAATCGACTCTAGGCTGAAAATCAATTTCAAGCAAAGTTTGCACTCGTTTCAAATGATATGGGTGCAACAACTGCTTTTTAAAATTTGGCATAATATCTCATCCTTCAAGTATTTCGCCTGTATTATTTGGGGGGGGGGGTTATAAAATCAAGAGTTTCGTCCGTTCTACAGAGACTTACTGATCTACATCAATGACTGATTATATTGCTGAATTAGAAACAATACATGGGCAAAAAAGATATAAAAGCAGTACAATAATGATATTAGTACTTATCAGCTGATTGAATGCGGTTTTGCATTGTCGTATTTTTTAAAAGGGCAGGAATTACACTCACTTGTATACTTTCTATACTCCAAAAATAATTTGTTGCCTTATCAGACACCAACAATGAATTGAATGAAGAAAACGGAAATTTACTGGATTTGTTAAATTGCTAAGTATTAAAAAAATGGAATTTAGAACAGAGTAAATGTATAAGGGGCAATAAATATGTAAGTTAGTGGAATATAGTTATTAATTTCATCATTGAATGCTCAACACTAGTAAGCTTTATAATTTTCATGTGCTACATGTTGTTCTGTCATTCATTTTGTTTGAGCATTTGTTTTTTTTCAATTGTATATTATCAAGTTAGACCTAGGTTAGGTTACTATTCGCAAATAGTTAAGGTTATGGGTTGTTCTAGTTTTAGGGAAATGCGAAGTTTAGCTCAGGATAGGAAAGAGTGGAGGTACGTGTCCAACCAGTCTTAGGACTGACAGCCTTATGATGACCATGATTATCAAGTTCCAATTTCATGAATAATGATTAAAGAAAAACAGAAATTTTTATAATGATTCTTGATGACTTCCTATTCGACAAAGCAATTGATTTTCTGGTCTTCTTTGACTTCGTCTTCTTGAAAAATTAAATCACTTGAAAGCTATTAAATGATTCGCTAACACGTTTCACATTGTAATCCTATAAGCAATGTTTCCAATTTTGTTTAGGTACCTAACAACATATTTAATCTATTCTATTTACGAAGCTGTAATTATTTAGAAAATGAGTCAGAAAAGCATTGTAGAAATCTTAGTTTTTTCCAGTATCTAATTATATGCTACATGATCCGTAATTGTTCTTTGCAAATCATAAATTGAAGCCATTAATCGCTTTTATCTCAGAGTAATTATTGTTTGTTAACTAAGTTGCTTATTCGAAAGTAATAATAGAACAGTTTAAAGTATATACTATTTTTCAGTTTGATTACCTTTATAGCGTAAATGCACCTATATTTACATACAAGTACTTATTATGTATATAACAATTCATTTATGACCGAGTGGGTAATTAGCAATAAATTTTTCGATATCCTGTCACTTTCGATTTTAAGAATACAGTAGAATTAAATTTGTTAAAAATGCTCGGTTTTATATATNTAAACTGCCTCGTTAAAATTTAAGAATATGCTTTATTTAAAAGCATATTTAGCCAAAAATAATAACAAGTGAATTAACTTAACGTTCTACACACCTATAAAACTTTTGCATTTGTTTTCTATTGTTAATTTATATACATTTTTGTTTTAAGAAATTGCTAAACATTTTCGTCTAGTACTGTACAGTTCTAGCCGATCTCCTAAGACCGCCCATCGAGAGCTCTGCTCGTTCAAGCTTGTTGCAACTATTTCTGTCATACTCACGCCTAGTGTGTATTCTTTCTATCTTCGCGCAAATTTCTTCAAGGTCACAATTCTAACAAATTGAATTAGACTGTATGTATGTATAAAAATAGAAGTGTAACTGTTACAGCGCATAACACATACCTACATATGTATTAGGTACATAGACCTCTGTCTTAGTGGTTTACTAATAAATGTTTAAGTTAAGCGTTACATCGATATTGCTAAACTGCTTTTAATTTAGCTTGTTTCGCTTAGGTCGATTAATTAAGCTGTGGTACTCCATCAAATCGATCACTGCCCTAAATAGAAATTTAATTACCCTCTGTAAAGGCCGACCAATTATAGCGGTCGATAAATAACTTGGCAGTTTTGAAAAATAAAACACGATCGTCCCTGGCTTCTATCGACTCAGGACTGACCAGGAATAAATTGATTCATTTATGACTAATGACCAAAAACGAGATACTATCTGAACGGACGAAGGTCTGTAATTAGTTTCTTTAGTTTTCGATATTAATGCCATTTGCAAATTATCATTAATAAAGAAATACAGCGGTACCCGCAACGTATTATACGGTCGCGCTATCAGACGCCAGTTTGTACACAATTTTTTACACTCTTCAGTTAATGCACTTTGCTTGATTTATGCACGATTGACAAAAAGCAAGATAGTCGATGGCTTCATTTTTTAACGTTCAGATTTATCAGAAAAATGAATTATTGTAATTACTTGTACGTAATCATTAATTCAGCTTTTTTCATTAGTATTTGACCTAATGTCAGTAAAATACGTAGGGATGTTTTTTCTATTGCATTTATAAAACTGCTTACTAAACTTATTACAGAGATAAATGAACTTTTAGTAGTTACTTGCTTAAGATTTGTTCCTTTTCTTATACCATTCCATGTTATCCTTTTTATTTTTAGTTCTTGTATTGTGAATTGTGCTTTCGTTTCATATTCTGTCAAGTCTAGGAACTTCTTTTATTCTTCCTAAAAGTTTCTTTTATTCTTTTGGTAGTTATAAATTGTTGTAATAGGCTTGGGGCAGATAGAGTGTCTAACTACCTAAAAATTATTTAACTATGTATTCAGGATTCTATTGAGAGAATTAATCAAAAAGTAAGATTTTGNTCGCAAATAGTTAAGGTTATGGGTTGTTCTAGTTTTAGGGAAATGCGAAGTTTAGCTCAGGATAGGAAAGAGTGGAGGTACGTGTCCAACCAGTCTTAGGACTGACAGCCTTATGATGACCATGATTATCAAGTTCCAATTTCATGAATAATGATTAAAGAAAAACAGAAATTTTTATAATGATTCTTGATGACTTCCTATTCGACAAAGCAATTGATTTTCTGGTCTTCTTTGACTTCGTCTTCTTGAAAAATTAAATCACTTGAAAGCTATTAAATGATTCGCTAACACGTTTCACATTGTAATCCTATAAGCAATGTTTCCAATTTTGTTTAGGTACCTAACAACATATTTAATCTATTCTATTTACGAAGCTGTAATTATTTAGAAAATGAGTCAGAAAAGCATTGTAGAAATCTTAGTTTTTTCCAGTATCTAATTATATGCTACATGATCCGTAATTGTTCTTTGCAAATCATAAATTGAAGCCATTAATCGCTTTTATCTCAGAGTAATTATTGTTTGTTAACTAAGTTGCTTATTCGAAAGTAATAATAGAACAGTTTAAAGTATATACTATTTTTCAGTTTGATTACCTTTATAGCGTAAATGCACCTATATTTACATACAAGTACTTATTATGTATATAACAATTCATTTATGACCGAGTGGGTAATTAGCAATAAATTTTTCGATATCCTGTCACTTTCGATTTTAAGAATACAGTAGAATTAAATTTGTTAAAAATGCTCGGTTTTATATATGTATTAAGACAACGGGGTCAGTGCATTCTGAATTCAAGGTTACGTAATTGCGGTTCAACTTTTTCCACACAGGCGTCGGAGTGTCTGAGTTGGAATATTGAGAGTGCTTTAGTCAAGTTTGCGTCTGGTACCTGTGATCATAAAGTTTCATGACGTAGTTGTTAATCATTGCGGCAGTAACCGCCGTTTGATTTTACGCGTAAGGTGTGAATGTTATTATGTTTTGCTTTAAAACATTCAAAATGAAAAAACTTAGGGCAACCATAACTTTACTCCATCATAGGGTCGTCAATCTTAAGACTGTTTGGACATGCACCTCCACCACTTTTACCAACCTTTCGCATTTCCCTAAAACTAGAACATCCCACATCCTTATTTATTTATAAACAGTAATGTAATGTAGGGGTACGTTTACTCTTTTTAACGCCTTTTTCTGCTTCTAATATGTCTCTAACTAGTCTTTCATGTCGGAGAAGGTATATCTACTATGGAACTACTACTGCTTTGCTATACTTAAACATTAAATTATAAATTCTTCACATTTGCAAAAAATATTAACAATCATACCATGCAATGCGCCTTCTTATCTCTATCTGCATTAGCAAATTCAAAATTTTTCTCTAAATACAATACAATTCTATAAACTTATCTTACAAAAAATAATGTTTAACATGCAAAACAAGGAAAATATTTACATATCATCCTATACTATACATACATATTTTCCTGCTCTATTCCCCCATACGACATTGCAATACCTACACCATCATTAGTCGTCAGTCCCAAGACTGGTTAGACACGTACCCCCACTCATTCCTATCCTGAGCTAAACTTCGCTTTTCCCTAAAACTAGAACAACTCACATCCTTGACTATTTACGAACAGTAATCAAACGTAGGTCTACCTCTACCCCTCCTAACTCCTGTTTCTGCCTCTAATATATCGCTGACTTCCATAGAGTCCTCTGTTATCCTATTGTTTCCAATACCTCTTCATTCCTAACATTTTCTATTAAATCTTTATTGTTTCTTATTCATAACTATTTATTACTACCCTCCTAATCCTTTTCTATTCTGTAATTGATATTGACACATATAATTACAATAAAATACCTTACGGTATACATGTGAGCTAGTTTTCTATCCTTTATTTGAACACTACACCCTTTCCACCTTCCATCACCTAAGCTGAACCCAACCCTTACTTTTAATTACATTTTTTAGAAGGATTAATCCATCGCCACTCGCTCTTAATATCTCCTTACAATCATCCAAATCTTTACTTTTCCCACATCCTCCCAGCACAGGCATCATTGATCAATGACTGATTATATTGCTGAATTAGAAACAATACATGGGCAAAAAAGATATAAAAGCAATACAATAATGATATTAGTACTTATCAGCTGATTGAATGCGGTTTTGCATTGTCGTATTTTTTAAAAGGACAGGAATTACACTCACTTGTATACTTTCTATACTCCAAAAATAATTTGTTGCCTTATCAGACACCAACAATGAATTGAATGAAGAAAACGGAAATTTACTGGATTTGTTAAATTGCTAAGTATTAAAAAAATGGAATTTAGAACAGNAAATCTTTACTTTCCCCACATCCTCCCAGCACAGGCATCATTGTTTCATCTCTCCTTTCACATATCCTACATATCATTTCTTCTCCTTTCATCCAATACTTACATTATCTACATTCATTTCCCACTCTAAACCTTGCAAATACGTCCACCTTCTTCATTCTATTCATATAATCTGGCAAGCAGTCTCCCCCCCATCGCTCCCAAAGCAAAGCCTTTAAACATTCCACATACTTCTTAGATCCTTCTCCCCTTATCATCTCTTTACATCTTATTCACACTATCTCCTCGACACATATCCCCATTCATTCTGTTGTTTCTGATTTAACTTTAAATAGTCTAATGCACCATGCTTTTTTTTATTTTTTTTCCAATATTTAGAATCCTTTTCCTCCATAATTCCTTTTTTATATCCCCATCCGTATGCTTTTCTAGTTTTATCTCGTATTTTGCCACCCGTTTTCTGGTTTCCTCAACCATCATCCCACATTTCAATTCTCTCCGTACAACATAATCTGGTGTATGTCTGTCCAACCGCAACACCCATTTTATATATTTCTTGTAAATGTTTTCCACCTGTTTTTGTTCCTTCCACCCCCATAAAGAGCTATACTTCTAACTGTTCCTACATAATCTATGCCCTATTCCCATTTACTTCCTAACAAGTTGTTTGTATTTTATCTTTGTAGTTCTCTCCCATAACATATCCTAGGTATTAATATTTTTTTAACCTTTTTTATCTCTTCGCCTTTCTACCTAATCACCATTTATTCTTTCCCCTTTCTATCTTTTAGTTCCTCAAATTCCATGTACTTAGTCTTACTAGCGTTTAACCCCAAACACTTCTTTCTTACGTATCTTTCCAACGCTCCCATCATATCTTTCAATGATTCGTGGCTATTAAGGAAATATCGCTGGCGTACGATAAGGTCCATATTTTCTTTCTACCTACCACTACTCCACCTTCCCTTACTTTACTGATCTCATTCTCTAAATCACTTAGGTATATATTAAACAGTTGTGTATTCAACTTACATTTCGCGTTTTAGCGCGAGTGCCCATCTTTCCTTCAAAGTTGCGCTACCTTCTTCGCAGTTCACCTCCTCAATCTCCCTCCCTCCCTCACCTCTTTACCTATCTCCCACTCAACCCTCTCCCCTTATTATTCTCCCGGTAATCATAACCGCCAGGTTGATCTACCAACTCGAGGATGGTTTTTAGACGGTAGGCGCTCCCATCAGGAGTGAATCCGACACTACCTCCCTTTTGGAGGGTGTGTTTAGAAGATTTGTCCTCCTCGAGGTTAAATAAAAAAAAAATCAACTTACAATCTTGCCTTGCATCTTTTTCCACCCAAAATTTCCTTGTCTCCCTACCACTTAATCTTACAACCCCTGCAGTTTCCCTATATATTTCCAATATTCTCCCAATTAACCCTTCTTCAATTTTACGTATCTTTAACATGTTCATCAATTCCCCTCTGTCTACCGTATCAAATGCCCTTTTTAAGTTTACAAGTACTACAAACATCTTTTTTTTGTAATATGAAGATTGGAAAAACTTTGGCGGTTGTTGTAGAACAAACAGAATAGCTCAAAACCCCAACGCCAAAACACTTTAGTTTACTTCAGTCCCTGAAGAAGGTAACTTTGTTACCGAAAAGTGCTTCGGACAATTACAGTGTGTCGTGTTTTGGCGTTGGGGTTTTGAGCTATTCTGTTTGATCTTTTTTTTGTGTTTAAATATGAGTCGATAATCTACTTTAAGAAAAAGATAGTATCTTTCTTTAATCATCTCCCTTAGCCTATTCATTATTATATCGGTATATATTTTATACCCCGTGTCCGTGATTGTTATATCTCTATAATTTTTGATAATATCCCTGTTTTATTTATTTTGCGCTGCCGCGTCACTTCTTTCTCCTATGAGGGAGCAAACGAGTTTTTTGGAAGGAATGTACGATAAGTGCAAATAATTTACCTCACTGATGAATAACACGAATAACTGCACTTGATGATTACACTGATGCTACTAATTGTTGTCTGTTGTTGTCTTAATTGTTCTTATTTTTGTTGTCTTATTATGAGTGTGTCAGCCTATTTATAACATAATNCTCACTACGAACTCGACTACGTGGCCGAGTAGAGGGGGGACATCCGTTGCATGGTTTCGTTACATAGCAACTCGCATGAAACGAACTTACCCTACCGTGCGTAAAGAAGTTTCACTTCAAAAAGCTGGGCATTCCTCTTTATAAATCACGAAGTAAAGTAAATATGTATACTTACCAACACTTCTCAGTTTTCACTGGTCAACTTTGAGCAAGTGAAGACGGACTGATGCCAAAGAACCTCACTCATATCTTTTGAGATACGATATCGTAACCTTTTCTTAAATTTTATAGAACTAACATACTTCTAGTCCTGAAATACGATCGGTGATTATTGAAAACTCCGTTTCTGATTTAACCTGTGTGTTCTGGAAAAGGGGATATGTCAGTATTGTTAAGAAATCTGCTTACTATTCAGCATGTATCAAGGATTACTGATTTCTGTAGACTCATATACGTAAGTTTATGCAGTTTCCACACGGCCACGCTAGCGTGTAATGTTTTAGGTATTACGCCTATTGATGATGTTATTATTGGAATAATTCGAACTGTATTCTGATTCCACATTTTTTTTATTTCATCAGCTAAAGGAATATATTTTTTAATTTTCTCACTGTTTAATATTTTCACTATTATAATTATTGTGTTTATTATTATCTAGTAAAATTTAATTTAAAGAACGTAGGTATTATCGAAATTCGAATAAATTTCGTTACTCGTTAGTAGGTACTCATTGGATTCTAGCGTAGCACATGAACGTCCTTCAAAAATAAAAAGAGGGAATTCCCTGAGCATTAGTAGAAGTAGTAAAATTAGCGCACTGGATGCGTTCTGAAACTGATTGTGAGTAATATTTTTTTCTTAGAAAAGATAATTTATTTTTATAATTTGTGTATGTTCTTGGGTTAATACCTATTTTAAATTGATTAAATACACCAAATTAAGATTTTTTAAAAAATTTCGTAATAAACGTTGGGTTCCTCCTGTCTTCAGGACTTCTCGGACCGAGGGGCTCTTCATTCGGATTCAATTAGGTAATTTTTCATAATATACCTAACCCTTTTGATCTCGCCGCTGTTGTAGAGAATATGCGAAGAGCAACAGACGCATGTCATTGCTTAAAACTTACATGTATTTTCTTTTATAATTTTGGTTAACGTTTCACTTACGAAAATCAACAATCATACAATTAGTTTTGCAGGGCATTAGCCAACAATATTAGGTACCTATATGAAAACAATTTGTTACCTTGTGGGTATTTCTAGTCAGTTTGCCGATGTGCCTACATAATATAATTATTATAAATTAATTTTTTTTGTTTTATTAGATAATAATTTTTTATCTCTATTCCTTTCTTGGTACGCTACTGAGTGGAATCACCTTTTTAATTCTACCCAGAAGATAAATCGATGACCTTCTGGAGTCTCAATCGGGAATTTGGCAATTGGTATTTTCCTCTTTGGCTCTGATATTGCTGATGGTTTGGATTGAGTTTTGTTTGATTTTTTATTTTTAGATTCGACTGGACATACCTCGTACCCCATATTCGCTTTACTTTTTTTTAACTTATTTTGCTGCTGTACTTTTATGTTTTACTGTATTTACATACATTTGATTTAAAGTTTATTATACTCTATTAATCATTAGCGATTTAATGCATATTAGGTATTATCATCTTTTGGTCTCATTTTGCCACCTGTTTATTGTATTTACCTTCTGTTAGATAATTACTGCATTATTCTTTAGTGTTGTACATACATGTATTTTGTTCTGAAATGTAATTGTGTCGTCCAGTTAGGGTAGGTACTTTGTCACTAGCAAATGCGTGATCAGGAATTTGCTATGAATCAAAAGGATAAAAGGCATATTATATGTACTTTAATTGCAATACATTTTCCGACATTAAAGAACAACCTTCTAATATGTGACGCCACGTTGATAAATATCATAATCTGCCCCTAAAATGAATATTTATCATGTTTTACGAACTGTTTTTTGATTCGATCCACGAAAACTGGTAAAAATATCATAATCTGCTTTAACCAGTTATACATTAATTACGCTTTATGTTTGTACAACTTAACACAATATTTCCCACTTTTTAGCGTTCTGTTGTTCTAGGTAAGCTATTAGACATGGTTAGAGGAAAAGAGACAGAAAAAAGTGCTTCAATAAAAAATAATATTTATTGCATAATAGTTACATAATAATTTACAAAAATGTGGATAGGATAATAACAATTAGGATCTATATTCTTAAGAACAAAAGGTCATTACTTACTGAACATACACAATTGTATGCATTTCTAATCACTTTTAACCAAGTATAAGTTATTAATAAAAATTATAAGAAAATAGTAGTTCACAATACAACTCGTTTTTCAAAAAAGTACGTATGTATATTTACAAGGTTTTTAAAAGCCAAATAAAGCCAACAGAGATAGCGCTTGTTTCTGTAAAAAAAAGAACAAAACAAATTTTCGTAAACAGGACGAATGGTTTCATAATTCTTCCTGTATATTAATCAGTAACATACTGTAAAGAACGATGATTTATTCAAAAACCTCTACTTCTTGTTCTAAATTGTTTTACAAAAACATCTGCTTTGTCTAAAATATTACATTAATTTAATTTATTCCTACTAGTCCGGCATGTACAGTGTTTGGGTATTTACTGAAAATAATGTACTGTTTTTGCTGATTCATTTAAATTGTTTCATGATAACTTCACTGAATATAAAGCGTATAAAATTGAAGAACAATGCCTCAATATTTACTAATCTGAGCATACGTGTTACGAAATAACAGATTTAGATATAAAGTTATCAATAATACTGCAACATAAAAAAAATGAGAATTAATTTTCTCTATGTAGTTCTTTATATATATATATATTTTATTTAAGCAAAAGATGCTATCGTTGACAAAATAAGAGTTGTATCGACTAATTGGGCTGATTGATATTCATAGGTAGACACAACTTATCAATATCGAGACATCGATAACTGTCGATATATCGGTAACTATCGATACTCTATCCATCTATCTACTATAAATTAAAAATGATGTATGTGTATATCGATAGTTAATCAGTTGATTATTGTATCGATATCTATTGATATATTGATTATTATCGATATATCGATTTGACATCGATAATGATTGACAGCTATTGATATATCGATAATATACTGACTATTGAATGTGTTTCTTAATAGAATCAAACAGAACATATAGAAAGTATCTATCTCTTTTTATTTTAAGCATATATAGTCAGCTGTGTCGGTCAATCGAAAGCTGGAAAGGACTCACCATTTTTCACTTGAAAATTTACCTCCACTTACAGGGTCGAGTGAGACTCTACGAACCTAACCCACCCCTAAACTAAATTAATCCAACAGTTTTCGGAGTGAATTTTGCCTTTTTTTTGAGAAAAACCAAATATTGGTAAAACTATAGGATTGGACTCCAGACAAATCAGTCCGAAAAAATTTTAAATAGATAGGTATTTTAGACCAGGTTAGGCTACGTTAATTTATTTTGTAGTGCTCTATTTTTTACCTCCAACCCTTCAAAAAATACGCGTTCAAAGTATGTACAAAGGTCACATTACGAGCTTTGACCATAATGAGATGACATATTATAAAGTTGACCGAAGAATACAGTAGATGGCTTCTATTAATTTCCTTAATGCTTCCTTTTGACATCCGTTACAGAACTTTCATACTAAAAACTTTACTATAAAAGCTTCACCCCATAAATAAAAAAGCACGTAGCGAGTGTGTAAAAGATCCTTGTAATGGATAATTATTTCAATTTATACTTTTGCGATTAGTGGGATAGAAATTTAATTCTCATTTTTAATGAAGTCCTAAAGCATTGGAACGTTTAAAAGAAATCGTAACGCATTGGTGTTATAGTTTATGTCCATGCGGGATTGGTTTGAGACTAACTGAGCTAACTGACCGAACTCATCATGATTCTTAGCTAAAAAATTTTGCAAAAAAAGTTGTTTCTAAAACATTCAGCTAATAAGATCACCATTTTGTCGGAGCATTTCTAGTCGAAGTTCATGTTCCCTAGCTTTTAATCTGAGCGCCGCGATGCTCGAGCTCCTCCTGTCGACTTCAGGAGGCGTCACTGGCGCCGTCGATGAACCCGGTGATAGGGGAGGAGAGGGTGAGAATTCCTGTGTGGGCAGTTTTGGCCGTTGTGCCGCAGATATATTGGCTAAGAGAGTTTGAAAGGAACTTGTAGAGGGATAGAGCGACATTAGCGACGGTGGTCCCCGATGGTAAGCGGACGGAGGCGTCAAATATCCCGGAAGCATTTGGGGTGGATAACGGAAACCCAACGAGTCGAACGGTTTGCGCAAACCGAAGGGTAGATTAAATGGATTGGGAAGAGTCGGCGGAATAACGGGCGGAGCAGGTGTAGACGAAGTGAGATAAGGGTTGTAAGGGTGCGCTTGCGGACCGACTTTCTCTTGTTTTCGCCACTTTGCTCGACGGTTTTGGAACCACACCTGTAACAATAGAGAACAATCTATAATAATTGTTTGGAGAAAAATTCTTGGTAGGTATTCAAAAATACTATTACACATATGATAGTAGTGTAAAGGGAATTTTATCTACCCATCATTTAATTAAATAGGAAAAATGTGATGATATAATGTGACAGTTATTGTTGCGGTTTGTGAATTATAAACGTTTGGCTGTATCCTGCTGGTTGATAATTTGGTGAAATCGCTTCGAAGAATTAATGGACTGTAGATTTTATTAATATACAATTTTATTTACGCATATATACAAACTCGGATAATGAATCTGATAAACAATCACAAGGAATAACTTTGGATGAATCGGTTAAATGTTTTGGTTTTTAAATTTAATGATCTGAAGGAGAATTGGTTCTGTTAAAAATCTTAATAGTACGCACATTTATAATATACTCCACCCTCACAATAATGATGGAAAAAGTAGAAGTGGTTGATACCTGAAAGTACATCTAGTTCTGAAATTACCAATTCAGGTACCAATCCTGCGAGAAATCTGATGTCTGGGCAAACCAGATAATAAAATTAATTTTGCTGGTCGTAAGAATTTGCATTTACGACTAGGGAATAACATCTACCCTAGACAAAATGTTCAGAAATGTTATTGTTCAAGATTTTGGTATCTAACGTGGGGAAGAACAGCCCACCTATCCTGAGGATGTACAGGTGTACCCTAGACAAAAATTTTCAGTCTCCGTCCACTCTTTCAGAGTCTTTCAGCGTCTCTGAGAGCGTCTCTCACAGTCTCTCAGTTATTGCGTAGGTGTTTTTATGGATCTCTCACAGTCTTTGTATGAAAGACTCGAATGATGAAATTGTTAATTCAGAGATTCGAGTCTCTCACAGAGAGACTGAATGATAAAACTGAAAAATTGAGAGACTTGAGTCTCTCGTAGAAAGACTGGGATCTGCGAAATATGTTGAACTTTTATTTGAAAATTTTAACCATGTCTATCGAGACACTACTTACTGAGAGATTTGAGTATCTCGTTCAGATTCGAGTCTCTCATTCCACAGATAACAAATGGTTGAAATACAAACTAATTTTTTTTCGATACCTTATACTTTTTTCAAGTGCCTTGTACTATTTCGTTCGGTAAAAGGTCAATTTGTGGGTTGGAAAAAGGGACAATTTATGCATTGAAGGAGGGATAACTTTTCGAGTTTTCATAACTTTCGCAACTATCGTCATTACTTTGTTTAAGTCTTGATAAGCTCGCATGTATGACGGAAAATTTCAGCATTTAAGACAAACATTGTGTCGGTTAATAGAAAAATATAAAGTTTCCCTGTAAATAATTATTATTATTGCTTCTTTTTTTAGTTTTGTTACTTCAAGGTACTGAATACTAAAAAATACCGAACTGCCGGACCGGACTAGTCTTCTCTACCTTATAGTTTACAACTCTGCAATTGAATAACAAACATCGAACAAAGACAAATAATAAGGTGATGCGAAAGAACCCCAACAAGGTTAGAATGATTCACAATTTGACCTGGTTTATTTCATTTTGAGTGTAGAGGTGCTGAACGGTTCTTTGAGGAATTACGAAATTTCAAGTATAGAAACCTCAAAGGTACGAGATATTAGAATGACTTTTAAAGTCCGTTGAAATCTTTAGAGCCTTTTATAACAACCGCACAACAGGAGAACTATTGAACATTACATAAGAGGCTGAAGGCCGTCAGGGCCGGATTAAAGTATAAATGAAACTATGTATTTCCGACAGCTATTGAAATTAAAATTTTAACAAATTAGATAAGAAAAGTGGATAAATATTGAAATAATGAATTCAGCTTTACAGTTAACAGTTTTTCAAGGTATTCAAAATCATCTTTTACTAAATACTTACAGACCAAATAAAATATTTTCGTTACCTAATAAGAAAAATAAATATTTATTGTTGTTTAAGAAATTAATTATTTTTTGAAATTTGTATGTCATATTGGGAACTGCCCCAAACCCAGTTTTGAATGTATTAATATTGGATAGCAATTACGCCAATTAGCGTTTGAAATAATAAGTTCAGTGTAAAATTATTTTCACTTTTAAGAAGGAGCGGAAGTAATTGCAGTGGTACATATTGTTTGTCAAACATATATATGTTAGGCCCGAAGACCGAAAACGCTCAGTGGCCGGAAAAAACGGCCACATCGCGTTCTAGCTGCCTTCGAACGCACAGAACGCGTTTTGGCTGTTTTTAAACGCTCGCAACGCGTTCTTAATGTTCGACTTGTATTATTATATTAATTAACTATAATTATATACCAAAGGTGGGTTCGGTTTTTCTCGCCGAATCATTTCAACAATATTAAATTTCTTATAATTGTTATTCAGTTCTAGGAAGAAAGTTACACTGAACACTTACATTGTCGAGCATATGATATATGAATGAATGAATGAATGAATCAAAAAGCGAAAAGTTATTCATTAAATAAATGAATTTCGATTTATTTTCTACACATTTAACTTATTGTGGAGTACAACGCAAACTTAAATTCATACCTTTTTTACTTTATTAGAAACGATTTAATTTTTTGACAACCACAACTAAATACAAACGAGGGGTTTTTTCGAACTTTCAAGCACTTTACATAGGTACATTACTTATTTTTACAAGAACTGTTTGAATGGCATTTCGAATTACATAGTACATTTAAATTGCGACACTTGCATTTTTGTGAGCGTTCAACAATTGACAAAACGCGTCCCGGCTGTTTAACAGTTACCAGAACGTGTTGCGAGCGTTTAAAAACAGCCAAAACGCGTTCTGTGCGTTCGAAGGCAGCCAGAACGCGATGTGGCCGTTTTTTCCGGTCACTGAGCGTTTTCGGTCTTCTGGCCTAACATATATACCATGAAAAACTTTTTTTTTTCTATAACAGGCAACAGACATATCGCCATCTAAAACTAAGAGTAAATAATATAATTTTATTTTCTAAAAAAGAAGAACTATTTTGTATTACATTATTACCGTTAGATACCGATTATTTTATGTTCGAATGACGCCCGCTCCCTCATATAAAATAACTTTTATTACAGAATCAAACAAGTTGATTAGTTGTTATCCCATTTATCTATAATTCATGGAATTCGCACTAATTCGTACTAATTATAACTGACACTGTGTAGGTAGATATAATAAATTACAAAAATTGTTTACGTCTTGCGTTTATTAGGCGAGCCGACAGGAACCCGCTACTGTGTCGTATGTTGTGTATTGTGCAGTTACAACTTGGAACTTGCGCCTTTTCCGCACATATAAGTGGGTACCTACACACACATATATACCTACGTAAGAGGGTTTGCGAGCCAATTTTTTAAAAGTGTTGTGTAATAACGCTAATAGCTGCCGTGTACATTCATGAATGAACGATTTACGTCGCTATGTAATTTAATAATAAATAATAGGTTAGCAAACCCGCATAAACACCGCTCTGTACACCTGGATACCTCTAATTATCCGCTTCCTTTGAAACAAGAGTGAAACGCACACTAATTGGATACCATCATATACCGAAAACTTATTAATTACGACGGTCTATGAAAAAGCTGTAAACTTTACTCCATTACACGTTGTAAAAAAACGCCATAAATGCGGCATTCATTTGAATTAAAACGTTGCTGTACCTTATTTTCGTTTGCCGGAATTAACGAGCATGTGCTCGTTACACTGGACGCGAGCACGAATGATTAAATTCACCTTTGTATGTACACAATACCCAATAAATGGATTTATTATATACTAGCTATACTCGTAAGACCGCATACACTAGTGGCGAGTTGAGAACAGAGCCTTACAGGGACATTCTATTACATGCAATTATCAAAGGGCGGCATCATCTGCTGAAAAATACGACATGCTGTAAGGAAATTAGTATAAATACCTTCATCAGCATCTTTTATGAAATTAATAAAGTAACACAAGTGTGATTAACGCTAGTTTACAGCTTATCAGGGGTGCAACGCTTTCTTCACAAGATTTTGATAGATCGGTTGGTTTAGGAGTTTATAGAGAAGTGGATGTTTTCAAAAGGCCATGGTTGAAAAAATACACTAATGGCGAATTGAGAACCAAATATATAGGGATATTCTATTATATGCAATCATCAAAGGGTGAAGCAAGAAGAAAAGTACATGGTCTAGGAAAATTCGTACAAATACCTTCAACCGTCTTTTCATGTATTCATCATTAGTCCTAAGACTGCTTGGACACGCACCTCCACTCTTTCCTATCCTCAGCTAATCTTCGCATTCCCCTAAAACTAGAACAACCCACATCCTTAACTATTTGCGAACACTAATCTAATTTAGGTCTACCTCTACCCCTCCTAACTCCCACTTCTGCCTTTAATATGTCTCTGACTATACCTTCATGTCTGAGAAGATATCCTACTAACCTATCTCGCCTATTTCTTACTGACTTCCATAGAGACCTCTATTCTCCTATTCTTTCTAATATCTCTTCATTTTCAACCTTCTCTATCCACGGTATCCTTATCATTCGCCTGTAACACAACATTTCGAACGCTTCTAACCTCTTCTACAGCGCTGCGCTCCAAACATACACCTTTAACAATCTTTTTTGAATTTCTAAATTAACCGTTCGCGAACATGGAAGTGACTTCTTTTTATTGAAGGCGACTCGACCCTGCGCTATCCTCTGTTTTATATCCCTACTACTCCTTCCGTCCTGACTTACCTGACTTTCTAGATATCTAAAATCGGCCACTTCTTCTAATTTCTCGTCTCATATCTTTATATTCGCTCTTTCCCTACTTCTTTTTCCCTAATATACTGGTATTTATGAATTATTAGGTAAATCACTAAAAATAATAAGTAAATGCAACTTAAGGCATTGCAAATGTTTAGACCTTCAGAAATATTCGGCTAGTTTAGCACAGGGATGGTCAACCCCACTTTAGAAATATTAAATCATAACTTTGCGGACTTTTCCATATTACATTTAGATCCACGATAGAAATTTTTTTGAAGTCATAACTGTAAAATTATTAAAATTAAATCAGGGAATATTTGTCATATATTTGCAAGAATATTGTTTTAAAATTAAAGTTGAATTTCTCTCATACTTTCAACAGTTAATTTTTAAATATATATGACTGTACAATGCATACCGCTACTTTGGCCAATACAATCATCATCATCATCATCGTGAATATAGCGTAGTCAGTCCTAAGGCCGGTTGTACCTACACATATCTACACTCTTTCCTATCCTGAGCATATCTTCGCATTTCCCTAATACCAGAATATTCCATAACCTTAACTAATTTAGGTCTACCTCTAAAATCCTTCTTCTTATTTCTACCCCTAATATGTCTTTAACTGGCCTCTCATGCCTGAGAAGATGTCCTATCTCGCCTATTTCTTATTGTCTTCCATATTAGCGCCTTCTATTCTCCTACCCTTTCTGGTATCTCCTCATTTGTAACCTCTATCCACGATATCCTCATCATTCACCTGTAAAACCACATTTCAAACCCTTGTAACTTTTTGGTTTCCGGAGTTTTCATTGTTCCATCTTCGAACATGTACAGTGGCGTAATTTAGACATACACCCTTAAAAATCTTTCGAATTTCTAAATGAAATGTTCATGAGCATAGAAGTTAGTATTTTTTGTTAAAGGCGATTCGACCCTGCTCTATCTGTCATACAACTCTACTATTCCTTTCATTTTGAATTATATGACTTTCTAGGTAAAGAAAATCAGAGAAAATTATAAAGCAAGAGCATTTGATTTTAATTTCAACTTGGTACTTCCACGCGTTACTGAGGAAAATGGGTCTTGATAGACAGACAAAAATTTTGAATCATCCGCTAGTGCTTATATAATGCAATATATTTAAAATTTTTATCCTTTATGTATAGGTTTTATGTTAAACTAACTGGAGTATAATAAAATTGTTCTAGGTACGCTGTTTTTTACAATTAACAGACACCTGTTATACGTTTTTTATTTTACATTTAACGGCACGGATAACCTAACTGTTACCATAACTAACTTAATTAGGTTCAGAGCAGGTCCATAAATTTAACACTTCGTGTTGGTATTCTGAACAATGAATCTACTTATTTAGCAAAGAAGTGCGAAGTGTGTAATTCGTTAAAAAGTAAATTAATTCGACCGCACTAATTCAGATCGATCAGTTTTGGAATTTTAAAAGTAAGTGATTTTAAAAATTTAAAAAATGTTTTTAATATACAGAGCGTGCCAAAACTGTCGATGTTGTGTAAAAACTGTGCTAATAACTGACACTAGTCATGACTTTGACCTCAAACGTCACTTGAAGGTTAATTTTGTCTTTTTAAATAGTACCTGTCTTTTTAATCGTAAAATAAATAGGCAAAATGATTACGATAAAGCGTAAATGTTAAATTAATTAGTATCAATACGCTTTAATCACTGATTTTTCTGTTAAGGAAAACTAGAAAGCATATTTTAACGTATTTTTGTGCATTTCGATGGGTTTTATTTGACGGTAGTCCACCAAAAACTCCACTAGAGGCTGACTGTTCGGCAGTATTTTACCTTTTTTATGCATACTATTGTTAATTCCTAAATGTAGTAATAAGTAAAATTTAACTAATATTTATTTTCAAATATTCCGATTTTTTCCTCTTTCATTTTTGAAGCAAAAGAAATACGTTTTTTAAGCTGAACAAACTAACATTTTGTACCTGTTTTTATGACCATTTGAACCCTCAGCTTTNTGCTACCGTCATCCCGTCGCCGCTATGATGCTGCCACTGTCCCTGCATCACAAACCACCCTCAACCCCTCCTTCTCGTCTACCTAATTCTGTTTCTGCGACCTCTGTTGTTTACGTTTACGACGAAATGATCCTCTATTTTTCACCTAGTCTCATCCTTTAGATCACCACCATTTTCACTTCCGAATTTTCTTTGGCTTGCATTTTATTGGTCAGTATTTTAATTCGTTTTTGTCGGTATTTAAATACAATACGTGCCAGCATTTAAATTGTTCTAACTAACTACTCGAAGTGATCTAAGTAATCTAACCTAACTTCACCAGTAACTAACTAGATATTAATTATTTTTATACTGATCGTTAATATCATTATACTAACCCTTTTGGTAATAAACTAATAGTCGAAAGTTGACTTATATACTAACAAAAATTTATAAACCACGGATCTTTACAAGTTTCTAGGCGTATTGAAAACACCTAGTCCAGGCAAATTAGGCTTTTGGGGGGAAAAGCTTAAAGACTTGCTTGTAAATTAGTAAAAAATTGCAAACATTATTAGTAAACTTGCGGACACGGTACGTATGAGACATTTTATTCATAAACAATTAAGGAAGTGTTTTCCATAACTCTTTTTCTATTGATTTAATCGAAAATTGTTAAATGAGAATGTTGTTCAGAATTAATTTTTGGATAATGGTAAGGGGTCCCATTTTTCAATGTGATAAATTATATTCAATAAAATAAGATTTATCAAAAAAAGCTATTTCTTACGTGTCCACTTTTAAGATAGAATTCCAGAGACTTGTCATAACTAAGCTAGGCAACCAACTGTTCAGTGGGAGGCAAAAGTTCGTTCTTAAATTGTGTTTCGGAGATAGAAAAAGCAGAAGTACAACAAGGTTGTTCCGTATCGAGAATTGCGTCTTTATCGTCAGATTGTATATTTCTAAGAAGCGTATTTTCGAAATGTTACAGTTGAACATAGGTAATAATTGTATTTAAAAGAAAATATTGATCTTACTTAAATAACGAATAACTATTCTTCGTTGTTTCACAGATTTAACATACATATGAACGGGAAAATCGGTATTGTTCGGCAGTATTTTACCTTTTTTTATGCATATTATTGTTAATTCCTAAATGTAGTAATAAGTAAAATTTAACTAATATTTATTTTCAAATATTCCGATTTTTTCCTCTTTCATTTTTGAAGCAAAAGAAATACGTTCTTTAAGCTAAACAAAATAACATTTTGTATCTGTTTTTATGACCATTTGAACCCTCAGCTTTGAATGTGTGTGTATTTTAACGGCAAAGATTCTATGAATTTCACCCCCGTTAGAAATTTTTGTCGCCAAAGGAGAAAGTCGGAGTATCAGTTTTTACCAGAGACCAGAGTAAGTAAGTACTTTTTGGGAGAGTGACTTAGCTGTCTCGCCGAGACAGTACCAACCAACCGACCAATTGTTACCGCCAAATTAATTTTTGTATATAATTCTGTATATATTTTATTTAATAAATAGTGATTATCTTTAGTTAGAGACATCACATTCGGAAATTATTGAAGTGTCCCAATTTCCTATTAAGTTTACACTTTCGATAATTTACGAAAAAACACTGACGATGAGTATTTTATTTGAGATATTGAGAAATTTAGTTAAATGGAAAGTAGAAGAATAATCTTTATACATGATTCTACAATTTCTTATACGATGATAAACACGTACATAAAATGAAAGAACGAGTTTGTCATCAGAATCTTTAATACAATGACAACAGTGGATGAAGTAAGAATCCTGCTGTTTATAGGAAATTAATAAAAACGATTGATAGAACTGTACTACTCTCAACAATTTTTGAAAGCATTATCAAACCTTTTAAAAATTCGGCTATTGGCGATGGATGTTACAGTGTGTATTAATGTAGGGGTAATAAGGTAAACTAACCAAAGTCAAGTTATTTCTATGCTTTAGGGTGTTGCTCGTTAAATAGGAGTTTACTACAAGATGTTTACAGGGTATCTTGGAAAATGACCAATTTAATTTATTTTCAATTTTCCACAATTTGAAAACTGACTCATTTGATGTTGTGCATTTAGTTTATATTGTCCAACACCACAATCGTTTGCAATAAAGTAAATTACTTATTTTACTTCTGTAAGTTCTTATGAATGAATAAAATGGAAAGAATTAAGGCTAATGGCAAAATACAAATAGATCGCGTCAAAACGACATATTTAGGAATCAACTCTGTCTTTTATATCCTTACTTATAAGGGATTAATAACAATAACAACATATATTTTAAATTTCCAAAAGAACATACGGTGTGCACAACTTGCATATTTCAATTTTTGCCGTTTTCGCCCGGTCTAAAGCCTTTAAACGGGTAGCCGGATGGAAGTGCTTCTTATGCGTTGCGGAGACTTCAACAGTCGGTAAAGCGCGTAACCTTTTACTGTTTTCTGGACAACGAATTATAAAATACATACATGTATCGCGTTTTTAAATTACGAAATGTTAGAAATTTAGGGAAATGTATTGGGAAGTATGAATATTAGGTCACTAAATAGTTGAAGGGCTGTTCAGATACTTTACGGATATATAATATAAGGGTTGAAAGGTCGTATTTTTTGTAAGCATATTTTTAATCGTGAATTTTTAGGACATTGATATTGGGTACTTTTTCTTTTGAAAAGTATGGATGAAGTCATGCAATTAAAACTATAGAGATGGGACGCGCATCAGGTTTGGATCTGCTACGCGGCGGATCCGGACCTTCTTTTTAGGATGCGGTCGGATACCAGATAACAAGGGATGATTCAACTGGAGCGAAAAAATCAGTAAAATAGAATCAGATTTTTTTAATTATTACACGGAGAAAAGTACATTTTTTATGACAATGCAAAAATTACAATTTTCGAATGTAAATGACTATTTACCGTAGAAATAGTAGATTTTTTAGGTAGTTTCTAATAATCTCAATTTTGAGATGTTTGTTTAAAAATTATTTTGTTTCTTTATTATTACAATTTAATTTGTAATATCAACTAAAATACCTAGTTAATTTATATCGGCTGGGATTTTATTTATAAAAATTCGAATCCAAATTCTAATTTTTATTATTTTCGCTTACGAAGCAGTGGGCTAATGGGATAAGTCGTAAATATCGCTTTAATATTTAGGTAAATTTTCCTTTTTCATTTTCTCCGTGTAAGAATCCAAAAAAAAACAGCAATAAATTAATTTGACATCAAAGTTTAAATTGTAATCAGATCATAAAGACCTGATTGTCCGCGTACTCAGGTAATGCGACAAAACCACTTATAGGTATCCGATTAATCTCAAATTAAAACTTTCAAAAATACAAATGTCTTGAAGGTATAACGATATATTATTGAAAAGTTGCATTACAACTTTTGAAACATGACAAAAAAAAACAACAATCGCTTGCAATAAAATGCCTAGTTAATAGTCTGCAATGTCTAAACAGGTGTTGGCCAGACAAAACTTCATTTACAGTATTAAATTAGATGTGTTTTTGATTAGTCGACGGCAGCAGTAGATGGATATGAGATAGCATCCGAAACAGTCCGGAGTCTGAGGTACGAGGAGGCATACCTACCTAATAGGAATAAATAAAGGGGGTGGACGGTTAGATGTGGAAGTTGTTAAAGGCCGAATTATTGCTTGGCCGGTTGATCGCGGTCAAAAACAAGCAAAAACGACAAGAGAATCTTGTTTCCAATAAAGATAATTATTGATCTGATGACCTGAAAAGTAATTACAAGTAGTACTACCGTTGACCGGCAGGCCGAGCAGGCGGCGTGACTAGGCACATATTTAAGAGTACAAGTTCATCTTAATCGAATCCAGCGCCGATACTTGCCGATGTTATCAATACAGATTAATTGGCTGCCGACTACGCAACGCTATTGTGATTGGTTGATTACATGGGGCATTACACTGTTATCGGGTTAATTTGATCTTGCGCGTCCGATGCGATGGCCCTCGTACACTCTCTTATTCTTTCTTTCTCCCTCTTCTCTCTCTCTCTCTCTCTCCTTTTCTCTCTTTGTTTCTGTTCTCCTCTTTCTCCATGATTTCTCTCTTGTTCTTGATTAGTCTCTTTCAAAGTTTGTAACTTCGTGATTCGACGCAGATGTTTAATCAGTGCAGTAAAAGAAGAATGGACGCACCACTTTATGAGGTACCTTTTTAAGGATATACATTTTTATAAGCAATGGAAAGAGAACTAAAATTTGGGATTGTTTAGCTAGCTAAACTCACTTTATGCTTAAAGAATATTTCAATAAAGCATTAGGGTTTTGTCTGCTTAATATGGCAAACAAATAAATTAGTCGCACTAGCAAAAAATATAATAAATAATCTGACTGAAAATACCACCGCTTCTCTAAAAACTCAATTCTCAAAATCTTTTGAATAAAGAGTAACACCCCTCAAATGTTTAATCTGCATTTATTAGATTTATATTACTTTATTATTTATATGAAAAGATGGCTGAAGGCAGTTTTGTACAAATTTCTCAATACAAGGTGTTTCAATAGGACCAAGAAAATTAAGTAAATGTTTAGTAGTCTCAAATGTCCATCGTTTTCAAGAAAAATGTAAAATCAAGGGCTAGTCCGACCCTGGCAGGATCATGCAGGGAAATACGACATTGCAACGACGCATTCCATATCAGTTGCAGCATCTGTGTTATACGAGTATTTCTTTTGTATTTCGTGTTCTTAATATTAGGTCGAGGTGTATTGCTATTTAATTAATTGTTGTAATGCGCGTGTAAAGTTGTGTGTAGTAGAGTAGTAGTAGTATGCTGTTGACATTTACTTTATTAATCGTTATAGGACCGTCACTGTCTACATTTTTCATCGATGCAATTTCTTAGTTGTCATCGTAATTTCTTTATACGTTGCTAATTAACGCACGGCTTCAGATTGTAACATCTTCTCTCTCTCTCGCCTCATTTTCTTACAAATTGTTTTGTCCCTTAAACACGCTATTTTACTCACCATGCGATTCCCTATTGCTTCTGGTTAATATCCTATAAAGCTTGTTACTTATTTCAGAAACACCCTGTATACTAGTCTCAAAAGTATAGTAGAATCCGATAGGCACTATAATATGTAAGTTAACACGGGTAATGGGTAATAGTCACAGGACTTATGACTTTGCTGTGTACCTCGCGAAGATCGTCAGATCCAGATTAAAGCATAAACTAAACATATTTTTTTTGGGATCTTTTACATTAATTATCATCATCGTCAAAAGGTCGTCAGTCCTAAGATTGGTTGGACACGCACCTCCACTCTTTTTTATCCTGAGCTAATCTTCGCATTTCCCTAAAATTAGAACAACTCATATCCTTAACTATTTGCGAACAGAAATCTAATCTAGGTTTACGTCTACTGCTCTTAATTTTTGTTTCTGCCTCTAATATGTCTCTGACTGGACCTTCATGCCTGAGAAGGTGTTCTACCAACCTATCTCGCCTATATTTTATTGACTTCCATAGAGTCTTCTGTTCTTCTATTCTTTCTAATATCTCTTTCTAACCTTCTCTACGATATCCTCATCATTCACCGGTAACACATAAAAATAAAAATATTTGGACGGGCTTTGGAGTGATTCACAAGCATTGTTATTGCGAGTAAGTTCTGTAACTGCAACGGCAATTTGCAATTCCCAACAACCTAACATAACCTAACCTAACCCACCTTTTTAAATAGTTAAGGATTTGTAAAATTCCATCCGCTATTCATATTAGGCGGTTTAAAAGGCACCAACCACCAACATAATGGCTACTTAGGTTGTAAATGCCGGTGTCATATTTGGTTTACCTTAAATATCAACAATACATATCTACTTTTTACTGTAAAATAACTGCTTATTAAAATAAATGAATCCAGGATGTTATTTTTTATTTCATTTCCTTTCATTCCGTTTGTTTTTAACTTTAATAATAATAAAAATAATGGTGACAAACTCCTCAACATCTGTCAACATTATTCCTTATTCGTTTACCATCGGATTAAAATATTGATCTTGATCGGGAGATGATGATTATGCCAATTATTTCAAGACACCTGCATAAAGGGTAAAAACAATAGAAAGGTACATAAGTCTTAAATATATTGATGAGACACTAACTCGTCTAATCATTTTTTTACACATTGTGTGGAACAATTCATTCTTTAAAGAGATGCTGATTTTAATTATGATATTTTGATTGCACTGCACATTCGCTTTAAGAAAGTAAGTATTAATTAAAAGTATTATCAAGATACGAATTCAGGTACTAGAATTTGCTTTTGAAATAATTCATCAGATATTGGATTCGATTTAAACTAAACCTTTTCAATCAGATATATGCCTGTGGCCTGAGAGACAAATTCATGAATAACATACTTTTATTGTTTTGTAAGGCAGTTGTACCTAATTATCTGACGTTTTTGGTATAGAGGTCTGTTAGAGTGATATCTGTGAAAATTGGTAGTGGCTGTATTATAAAGAGAGCAGTGAACAAGGTGTGCGTTCGCTCATTATACAATTCGTGAATGCAAGGACTATTCATTTCCTATAAACTTTATTAGGATAACGTAGATGTAGATTTTATAACTGTTAATATCGTTAGTTAGAAATGAAGAGGCATTAGAAAGAATAGGGGAACAGAGGACCCTATGGAAGTCCATAAAAAGTAGACGAAAATAGGTTGTTAGGACACTTTCTCAGGCATGAAGGTCTAGTCAGATAGATATTGTTGGTTTATCCATATCTTCATAATACTGCATTTGTATGTAGCTAATTTAGGTGTAAGTTTAGCGTATCGACCGTTTACAGGTATACAATAGCGACGGTAATATCATCTTTACCCTCTGTCAGGGTGGAGATTGTGGTTATTTATACGCTGACACAACAGAAGAAGTAACAATTCATAATCAACATCACCAAGTTCAGCATTTTTTAATCGTAAATGTCAGCGTAAGGGTCTTTTAACATATTTATATATATTTTTGTAGTTGTAAATAGTGTAAATAAATATTACCCTTGTCCTTCCTCATAGAACTAGATTATTTGCACTTAAACTCTGATCATAAAATTTGTATGCTAACTCGTAGGAGTTACAAGTGGCGCGGCAGCTTAACAAATAAAAACAAGGTCATTTCTCTTTCCGATTAATTTTATAGGTATAGTTTTTTATAAGCATCTTTTGCATTCGTTTGAAAACAGTAATTTATTTTGTACATTATTATTTAACTGAATGGCTACTTTTTAATAATCTTTTAATGAAGAATGTCCATGAAAAGATAAGTATATCTATTTTAAAATTACTGCAAATACTTTTAAAGTTAAAATTAGCAGGCAAAAATATGAAGCCAAAAATTAGTCGCTGACCAAGTAGATTATTAATTAATGAGCAGCTAATTATGAGACCGATTCTAGCTGTCTAGGATTTAACTAATCAATTGGATGGTTTTCGGGTTTCCCGGGTCGCGGCTAATTTTTGGCTTAAGATTTTTATTTTAATCTGTTAATTTTACCATGCCAACTTCAAAGGGGTTTAATGCAAGTATTGAGAAAATGCAGAACTTTTAATACTTCTTTATAATTAATATAGAGTGAATTACAAAAAACTCCCCAATTCATAACTCTTGTATTTTTAAAGATATGACCATACTTCTCCGGATAAAGTTGCATAGTTCTTTGTCATCTATGTTTAGGTATAGATGCTCAATCAATGCACTGCTTCCTATTTCAGCGGAAGTGACATCAACTTCAGGTTTTTAAATATTTTTGAATATCTCGTTAAATTGTTTTTGAAGAAGCTCAAACGTATCATATCCATAAAAGCAATGGTTAGTGAGACATTCGACAATTAAGTAAGCACTATGCACTTGTCTAATAGAAATAATCAGTGATACATTAAACAAAGCAGGCAGTGGAAAACAATAATTCAAACAATGTTAACAATGTCGATAGTTCGCATTTTCTCCTAGCGTTCCTATACCGTCTAGTAATAATAATAGATAGTAGTACTCTAGTCAGAAACTCTGCAATATGTGAAGACGTAGGGCTCTCCTACAATTTTTATTACATTCAAAATATGCTTGAATCGTATTGAATATTTGACTAATGTATATTCAGCAGTTTTTGCGTGATGCGCTTACATGGACGGGCGTAACTATCATTTTATTTATATGAACAAGTTCTTTCCCCTTATCAATCGCTGTGAGCTTGAAACTGTTACCACCATTGCTTCGAGTGGTCGAAATTCACTTTTGTGAACAATTTGTTTAATCACTTTCTTTGTATTAAAATTTGTTTGAAAAATTAAATTTAAAGGAATTGTTTGTAAATAGGTATGCAACACATCGTACACTTCAGCATAAGAAATTGCTGATACTAACTTTCATTTACGTAATACTATAGGGTTGTTCGGAAAGTCATTTCGTTTTTTCCCGACAGAGGATTTAATTGTATTCTTTTGCACCCAACTTCATATTTAAGCCGTATAATTTNGACTTTCTGAACAACCCGATACTTTGCCCTGTGCTGATAGCACTCATAATTTCTTTTATGTTTAATATTTAGTGAAAATAAATACTATAGAATTGCCTAAATTACATTCCCTTTGATACACTATTCCAAGTTCCGCCACTGAATTTTTAATTTAATACGTGAGGTTACATGCTAAACAGGAATGTGTAGATTGTGTCACCGGACACGTCTTTCAAATCTCGATAAAAGATTGGAAGCTAAAGTCAAATTTAATATGAAGCTCGAACGTCAGGTCTGTCGGCAACAAGCTCAGATTACTCGTTGTCACATTAAAGAGGTAGATCGTAACAACAATGTTTTTATTTTACACTGACACTACATTAATTTATGCTTCATTAACTATATATTATATTTTTTTATAACAGATACGTATACCTTACTTTAACCATCACAGATTTATAGCAGAATTAATTGTGGAAAATGCAAAATTCTAGTATCAATAATAATCAATTCATCATTATAAGATCGTCAATCCTAAGTCTGGTTGGACACGCACCTCCATTCTTTCCTATCCTAAGTTAATCTTCGCATTTCCCTAAAACTAGAACAACCCATAGCCTTAACTAACTGCAAACAGTAATCTCATCTAGGTCTACCTCTACCCCTTCTAACTTCCGTTTCATCATCATTCGTTGGTAATACCACATTTCAAACGCTTGTAACCTTTTCTTTTCCGCCGCGTCCACTGTCCACGTTTCGCACCCGTACAACGCCGTGCTCCAAACATACACTTTTAACAACCTTTTTCGAATTTTTAAATTAACCGTTCGCTAGCATCAAAATGACTTCTCTTTATATCTCTACTATTTCTTCCGTCGTGACTTATCTGAGTTCCTAGATACCTAAAATCGGCCACTTCTTCTAATTTTTCGTCTCCTATCTTTATATTCGCTCTTTCCCTTCCCTTGCGTACCAGTATTTTTGGTTTACTTTTATACTGTTTCGTCAATACCGCATCCATTTTATTTAAAGCTATCTCTACCTCCTCCTTGCTAGATGCTAATACTGCTATAGATAATTAATTAATCAATGTAATTTATACAATTTATTGTGTTGGATTTTTAAACTCTGCCTATCAATTTGCGCATTCTACCAACAAAAAATATTTTCATTATTTTTAAAAGAATGTGTGCCAACCAGTAGTGTCCCATATACCTATATACGTTACTTTATTTCCCTATACTGAACAACAAAATTTGTAATTTGTATTAAAAAAATGCACGCTGCTCTTATGAAAATAAGTCGAGTTGAAGAAGTAGATTAATTTTTAGTTTATATTGTTCTTAGAGAAATATAATATAGAATACAATGTAAATATGCAATGTACAATAAAATGAAGGTAGGAGAATGTATGGTATAATATGAAACTACATAAAATAGATATACCTAAATATCATGGAACCGATTTTGCTGGCAGAGGGTTGAGATTTCGAGTAATGGAGGTTTTGAGGCATGAAGGGTAGGGAACAAAATATTTTTTCGAGTGTTGGAGGTTTTCGACTTATCGAAGTTTGACTGAAAGAGGTTCTACTGTACTTATTAAATTATTATTGCTAGTGTTTGTTTCTTCTTTTTTCTCCGGTACAATTACCAGGCACTGGCGCTGATCCGGCGTCATTATCCGGTACCCGACCGGATTATAAAAAAGGTGTCAGATCAGCTGGGTACCGCATCCAAACCAAGTACCAAGTCAATTCCTAGTACGAAGCATTACGATTCATTAAAAATAAAGAATGGATACTAAGTAAATAACAAATTTGCTACGAGAAAAACCAGGCTTCTGTGACTTCAATATATTTTTTAATATAAAGAAATACTTTTATAGGACTTATTACATTAGAAAAGCAGAACGAGTCGCATGTTGAATGGAATGCGCCTTTTCGTTGCAAACCGAAGTGTTCGCGTCCAACCTAAAATGATTAACATTCATTATATTAATGCAGTAGATAATCGATGCAGACATTTCTTGAATAAGCTTATAATTGAGTTAATGCATTTCTCAGGAAACGCGATCGCTAAAAGAACGCGAGCATAGCAGTGACCATGAACGGGTTATTAAGGAGGTGCTACAATGCTTTGTTAATTAGTGGTGTTCTTAAGGAAATTAGCTTTTGCCTGTCCGGTTGAGCGAACCGATCGGCGTTATTGGTATACTTATTTTTCAGCCGATTCGAAATTAAATAGTAGCTCGCGTTATTAACGCTTCCTCATTTTTACAAATACACGATAATTTCAGGCGTTATTGACCAGCAAGTTGATTGGAACATTGCCGTTGATCGTTTTTCACTAATAACAGAACGCATGATAGCCTCTTCTTGCTGATAACTAAGTAGGCTAATTTTGCCCCAGTGCAATGTAATCTGGCGAAACAGTTATATGTATATGTGGTAACATTTTTATTACCGGAAAACGTGTTTTGATAATTCGTATTGAGAATAATGTATGAAACGGTTTCGAAAATATTGTGAAGATTTCATATGTAAACCTCCTTTCTATGTCCATATAACTCAATAATTGTTAATATGCTTATTTATTTATATTAGTGTTGTAACAGACCTCTGCTTCCGCTTCCGCGATTACGGAAGTTCCGCATACATTTTTACACCCGCTTCTGCATCTGGTTCCGCATTTTTATAACGACAGTTTATCGGAAGTTAACAAAATCATATTTCTTATCTGTTTGAAAATCATTATATAGGAACAATAAAACAAGTCTTAAAAAATGATTATTTTTATCTGTTTGCTGAACTCGATCGTTTTCAAAACACAATGTAAATGGAACATAAAAAACTCAGAAGTTTTGGGTGTTTCATTCCCACCAGCCACGAATGCTGGAAAGTAGGGGCGGAAGGCCCTCTTTAGCCTCGTTTCAGGAATTGTGGAAATGGGTGGGTGATGGTTCGGGTGAGAAAGATAAGATGGACGAAATGAAGACAGAAGAGAATGAAAGACTATCTGTGGATATTACTGCCCCAGCATTTGCTTTAGTGATCTAAAGAAACCAGGCGTCCTCCCGAATGCTAAGGAATGGTCTAAACTTCTAGGTCTTACCGCTCGGTACTGTAACATTGTGAACGTATTATTATCAACCGCTTATGTTTATGTATCAGCATCAATTCAGCGTTATACCCGGCAAAATTTTGTTAAAAATAATATTGTCCCTGTGTAAATAACTTTATTATAGTTTAGGGCCTAAATCTATTTTCTAGTATTTGGTGTGTTGATATTTTTCAAACTTTATTCTCTTATTAGTTTCCTAATTTAATCTAAAAACTCCCGGGACGTTCATCTCCCCTTTAGCCAGTTCTCCTAATGATTTCATTTTGAAAATACTAATACAGTTACATAGCGTTTATAATATTAAGTTATGAAGCTAAAGAGAAGTTCCATTTGGAATTATTTTGTTGATAATAATGATGCAAGTGCTAAATGCAAAATTTGTAAGAAAATATTTTAGAGAAGTGCGCACGAACACTGCATTAAAGAGTTGCCTAAAATCATTACACTTCCGCTTCCACATCCGCTTCTGTTTCTGTTATGATACTTCCATTACATCTATATATTTATACATCTAAAAAAAATTGAATCGTTTCTATATGATGTCAGTCCCAATAGTTATTTAAACGCTATTAAGATATAAATTACCCTTAATAGCTTTATCTGTCTGCCTATTTAGCCGTCTGTCTGTCTGTATGGTAACATCAAAACTTCAACCAATTTAACTGAAAATTTACAGTCGCGAAAAGAAGATTGTTATTAGGAATAATTGAGGTTAGTTTTTTTATTTAACTGTGTGTCTCTTTGTGTGGTCGTCAAAACGATTGACCCGATTTGGTACTTTTGTTTTTGTTTTGTTCAAGTGCAATAATGTAAACCTGTAAAGGTTTTATGAATTTATGAGAAGCTACTGGAAACATCCCATAATTTTTTCCGAATTTTCCAATTTTTAGAATACCTATTCCGGTTGCTTTTTCCTTAAAAATCTTGTTCGGACTATTACGAACACTTTAAAAAAAAGTTAGTCAGACCGATCCAGTTGTTCTCTTACCAACGTACCGTTTTGTAGGTAAATTCGTTAATTGTGTACAGGTGTACAGGCCTGACGCTGGAAGCTGGCGGAAATTTTAAAATGGCGTAGATGCGCGGTGGCAAAAGTAGGCAGTTTTAGGTATAACGATTGCAGTCCTTTTTCTTCAGTATTCCTATCAGGGGCGTTAAATATTTAAAAATAAGGATCAGTGAGCAAGTAATAGACAGACAAACAGAAGAAGTAATTGTTGATGTTGGTGACAGCGATAGAGATTCCCATGATGACAGTGAATGTGAAAACTAACTATAAAACAAAAGCAATGGGTTTATTTTTTCTTTTTGGTAAGTTATGTTTCTACATTATTTTCTAGTACGCTACTGTCGTATCTGTATTAATACTATAATTTACGCTTACTGAAAGCTTATTTGTGTATCAATTTCAAGTGACTTACCCCAATAAGTCATAAACGGGCAAGTACCTGCGCGACCGCTCGCCAGCTTCCTTCGTCCGGCCTGTAGAGATCTATTATATCGAATGATGTTCGATTTTAAGTATTTTGTATATCAAAAATATTATGATTTTCCTACATAACATCACATGTGAGGAGACAAAAATTGGAAAGCTTTTTCACTTTGAAGTTATCCCAATCTTTATATACGCAAGTACAGAGATTAAATCCATTTTCATTAACTTGGTAGGGAACTTAATCTATTTCTTCTTATCATTAACATGTTACATGTACGTTTTAATCGACTTGTCACGACGTCCATCGCCATACAAATAAAACGTTAAATAACCAGCATCATGCTTTCTTTTATTTCGTTATACTGTCATCAATCGAAAGTGATAGGCAAGCAACAGCTCACTTTGGACGGCTGTTTTGATTTCACGCCTTGTACTCGATTATGCGACGGACAATGGGAAGGTAAACCGAAAAATTAGGAAAAAATGCCAACAATAGTTGGCCTGTTGCAATCATATCTTCCTTCTTTAATTGCCTTATTTTTTACGGTAGTTTTGAATGAGAACACGTTCTGTCCAATTTATTTTTAATTTGAAAAATAAACTAATAAAGGACCCATTGTTAGGAACTGTATTCTTCAGACAGTCGCTGGCGACCTCTCGGTGAATCAGCAGAATATTCAACGACGTACTTAATATATGTAGACTTGGCTGGCGATATCGAAAACAAAAAAGAAAATGTGGCAACAAAGTAAGACGAAATATGAATCTGCATTACTTTTTGTCACTTAATTACCATTAATGTATTGTGTAATCAGTGTTGGCAGACCTACAATAATTATTGTACTTGTACAATGATTTGATGTTTTGTATAATAATTCCTAAAAGTACAAAAATTTTGAAAATCCATGTATTTTATAAATATCTATTATATCTCTAGTTATTCATAATGTTTAAACTAAAATATTTAAATCACCCGCTAATTTTTGTGTGTACTGAATTTCAAATCCTGAAAAAAAAATTATTATCATAGTAAACTGCAATAATTTCTATGGGTGGTTAATTTTTCCATATGGTAATTTTGCAGGTAGCTTTAAAATGAAATTAGTTAACTATTTACGATATTTACAAAAAGTACAGTAATTTGTCTGAAAGTACAATAATTCTACGGTCATGGTACAATATTCTAGTTTCACGCATCTGCCAACACTGTGTGTAATGCATATGGATAATTTTTAGGGATGGATTCCATTAAATATAACCACCCTCACCAACGTTTCAAATCATATTAAGTCAAAAAGTCATTTAAACACTAAACCAATGAAATTTTAATTATTGGTTGGCGGATTTTCAACGAGATGGCCAAGTTGAAGTCGTTGAAACGAGCTTATAATGTTTATAAACCCTAAAAGTCTACAAGATGGCAAAATCACATTAACGTTACTTAAAACTAAATATACCTACAAGCGACAGAAATTAACAGTTCGATCATACTGAAGTGTTCATATAAACGAGAAAAGGTAAACACAAGAAGTATATCGAAATAATAAATAATTTAGTTTAGTAATCAATAAATAATACAAATTAGGACAAACGTCCCATCCCAATACAATTTTAATTACTAATTTTCATTAGATAGGCTGGTAGAATTAACCGACACTGCCGGGTATTCCGTCATCAGCGCCATTTCTCTTAAGCTACCACCATTTGCCAGATCCCAATATCGATAATTAAAATAGAATTGTGATAAAAGTTTTAATAGCTAATGTTGCATCTTTACAATACTATAGGTTTTATTTTATTTTGCATACTAATTTTATTATTGTCGGAAATTTTAAGTATTATTTTCTATTTGTATACAAATTCAATTCTATTATTCATTTTATTATTTAGCTACAATTTTCAGGTATATATTATTTATCAAATGCAAACAGTAATCTCAGTATTTTTGAACCATAAATTTTATAATGTATTCTACTATCTTATTGTAACATTTCTTCCTTTGTAAAGTCACGTTCGCTATATTACTGTAATTTCCAAATTTAAATTCACTTATTTTGTCTGTACCTGAAATGGGGTATTGACCTGACTGACAGGGTCGCCTTGCACCCTCAATGTTATTGTTAACGCCCACTGGCGAAGCTATTTATGTAATTAGTAATACACATTTTCATCAGTATCAAGAGAGTATCGAGTCAGTATCAAATCAGTATCGAAACAGTATCAACAAGCAACAATCAATTCATATTCAATCATAGAGCCTACTTTTATACTTTTACATCTAATTTTATTTATTTAGTTTTATTTTAATTCTACGTGTAAGTTAAGTGTTGACTATTAAATATTTAAAACAACTATCGTTATCATTTACATAAAATAGTTTACTCGCAATTAATTTGGCGTGTAAAGTGAGAATACCAGAAAGAACTCTTTCAATTAAAATTTATTTTCTCACAACAAACAGCTAATATCATATATGTACCAAAATGCCTACTGTATCATTCAAATTTTAAGTCTACATAAAAATATATCCACGATTTCGTCCTTCGATTAACAAAACTCGTTCTATGAACACACTAGGTACACCGCACTTTATAATGGTGTCTGATGTCTATCGTATCAGTTGCTCTACTTCGCCATTAATTAAAATCACCGTCTGTTTATTAATTAATAGTGATGTTTTACTGTCATAATAAGAATGTATCTAATTATAACAGACAAGTTAACTAGACCCCATATACGTCAAAATTTTATAATAAAAACTCGTTGAAAAAAGAAACAACATTGTTCTAGCTCTGGTTATATCCTACACATTGTAAAAGTAGATTTAACTTACCTATTGTTGCGTTAAAAAGTCTTGTAATACTTGAATATATTTATTTAAACAGTTTTGAGTTGTCAATTAAGTTTTCACAACTTTTATATTACCAAATGATGTAGCACAGTATAGTATGTTTTAACTATGTATTTATAAGTCAAGTAATTAAACGATCGATTTCAATTTATTTATAATTTTCGTTTGTTTGTTTCCATAGTTAGAAAAGATTGATGTTAAAATTTCTAGTTGATATTCAAAGCAGATATCTATAAAAATGCCTAAGAAGTTATATTTAAATTAGTATATAAACGCATTTTTGTTTCATCAGATTAGGTTTAGCTGAATTCTCGATAACGAAATAACTTACTTCGTTTGCGTTGTCTTTTCCTACTATAGCCTTGTCATCCTAATAGTTATGGAACTGGCGCACAAAAAAAAACATGTCGCAACCTTCTACCGTTTGATACATTAACAGTTTAATTAATTTAGAACATTTTCTTATATGATATAAAGGTGGAATATGGGTCCATTACGCGATAAGGGGGTAGAGGGCGAAACTGAAAAAATGTCGGCCTACTCCCTTGTCTATATGATTTGCTTAAAATACTCCATATTCCAGAAAAAATAGTGGTAGAAAACCTAGCTATTTTTCTGGAATTAGTTTTTCCAGAATATAGAGTACAAGATTTTACCCGAAGCTTCGCTCGCGTTATTACCTAAATACATGTCAAAGATCATTGACGACTACATAAAACTAATTTTTCTATCCCTCGGGAGCAGCATTTTTTTTTCTTTTGGATAACCGGTACCTATGTGCTTTTCTGTACCCCTGTTAATGTGTCTAGAAAATTTCATGATCATCGATTGATCAGTTAAGGAGTGAAATTAATCACATAACTAATTTTTTATTTCCCTCGGGAACAGCAACTTTTTCTGGATAAAAGGTACCCAAAATTCTTTTCTGTATCCCTGACAATGTATCTACAAAATTTCATATGATTGAATGAGTGGTTAGGCCGTAAAATCGTCCACATAAAATAATTTTTTTTATCCTGCGGGAATAGTATCTTTTTCTTAATAAAAGGTACCATACGTCCTTATCTGTACCCCTGACAATGTGTCTAGAAAATTTCATGATGTTCAATTGAGTAATTAAGGTGAAAAATCGATCACATAAAATTAATATTTTCTGTCCCTTATTGGGAACAGTATTTTTTTCTGGATAATATGTCCTTTACTGCATCCCTGACAATGTGTCTAGAATATTTCATGATAATCGATTGAGTAGTTAAGGCGTGAAATCATACCGTCAAAACCAAGCGGTTAGAACAACTTTTTTTGATTTTCATCCCCCTCCACACTTACTTCGAAATGGGCTTATATTTCGTTTCTATATTTGTTTTGACTTAAACGGTGCTGTTGGTAAATTGCGGGTAGCAAAATGGCACCGAACACTTATTTGTTTTCGTAGCTCAATAAAGATTCGGACGCAACAGTAAAAAACTATATTTACAATCTTAAACACTAAATAAATACAAAACCGTGCAAGATTACTAAAATGAAAAATGGAAGTTGTTTGAATAAAATAAAATGTTAATGATAACTGCTGGAATGTCAAATGTGAATGCGAATGTGAATGCTGAATAATGAATAATGAATGCTGAATGTCTGTTTTTGGACTTTTTTAAAAAAGTTTTTGGGTGTTTCATTCCCACCAGCCAGTAATGCTGGTGGGCGGGCAGTCCCTCCGGACTATGTCGGAAGGTAGGGCAGAAGGCCCTCTTCAGCCTGCTTTCAGGAATCGTGGGAATGGGTGGGTGGTGGTTCGGGTGAGAAAGATGAGACGGACGAAATGAAGACAGAAGAGA